>NC_083330.1:45545327-45845327 GCF_963455315.2 Globicephala melas | reverse complement strand
AATTTGATCTTGGAAAGTGAAAAGAAAAATTATAAAATTAATCTATATTGTTATTTATATGTAACAAAAATTAGGTAATAATTGTAAGTCTTCCCTAATTTTTGGAATAGAAAACAAAGTTAGTGTTGATTTAGGGTTTGGGAATCTACTTTTAAAAAAATGTGTCTGGTAGCACATTTGACAAATAGGTTGAAGTCCTTCATTCTTCTCAGCTGCCCCCCTTAATCTATAATTTTCAAATATTCCTCTTTTGAAGATCCTATTAATGTCCATTTTTCCCTCTTTAATTGTTAACTTGTCTAATTTTGCAAGACTTTATCAGTGTTTGCCTGTGATTCTAACATTTCTTCAACATCATCTCCATCAGTTTCATGAAACCCTGCATTAGTTAGGGTTATTCATATTATGATGATTTTTGTGTCCCAAACTAACCAGACACATTTGGATAATGATTACCAGGTTAAGAAGAACCTCCTATAGTTCAGTATGGCTGGAGTGTTGGGTATGGGGCAGGGAGCAGTGGGAAAACCCTGACATTTACCAGCTTCAGCAAGTAAGTCTGACTTTCTGACCTTCAGATTTCTTATTTACCTTGAGGCAGCTGTTGCAGGAGTTCAGTAAGACGGCACAAATGGAAACACCAAACACTGTGCCAGGAGCATGACTGTCCCTCAGCAAATACTCACGGTCTTCCTCTGCAATGCTTTGGATATCCCATATTACATTTGATTGATTGACTGATTTGTGCACGGATCAGATTTCTGTCTTGTCACTCTGTCAGATGAGCACAAAACCTGATAGATGAACTTGTGTGCTGCAGAGGGGCAAGGAAACGTTTGTCAGTTTTTAAGACAGGGCTTCCCTAAAAGCTAGTTTTCCACTGAATAGAAAGATAAAGCAGAACAGGAATGTGAGATATTACATATGCTGAGGATGATATCTCTGAGACTATACAGAGCTCACATTTGCAAGACATGCAAAGATTTTTTATTCTAGGGCCGAGGGATTCTGGAATCCAGCCCTTCCTACTTGTCATTCATTCTAGAGAAATAAATAAATTAGGCAGTGAAACAGGAGAATCAGCGTGCCTCAGTGCAATCTTAAAATTGAATTTATAAATAAAAATTAGAAGATGGAGCACATCCTGGGCTCTTCTGAGGAATTATTGACAAATGTGGGACTCTCCTGACAGCTAATCTGAAATGCAGTTTTTCTGTCTATTCTTAAAATAATTTTTTTTTTTTTACGGTACGCGGGCCTTTCACTGTTGTGGCCTCTCCCGTTGCGGAGCACAGGCTCCGGACGCGCAGGCTCAGCGGCCATGGCTCACGGGCCCAGCCGCTCCGCGGCATGTGGGGTCTTCCCGGACCGGGGCACAAACCCGTGTCCCTTGCATCGGCAGGCGGACTCTCAACCACTGCGACACCAGGGAAGCCCTTAAAATAATTTTTGAATTCATATTTTAATGTATTTGTTTTAGAATGTTTTATTTCCCTCAAGAACAAAGGGATTCTTTGGAAAGAATTATATGCAAAAATTAGCCGAGTGGTTTGCAACCATTTACAATGGAAATTTATATGCAGTGGTGGTGGTCTAAAGTGTAATCTTTACTTTATCATACAATTCCCATTACTTTGGAGATACCGCAGAGGCTAAATCTCATGGGACAGTTAAAGAACAAGGCTCTGATTTTCTAATGAGAAACTGAAAACAATAATGAGATTTGTTATCAGATTAGAATTGTAAACTCAGCAACAGAGAAAGAAACAAATTTGAGATTTTAATCTTTGTGTTCCATGTTCCAACCACATTATAATAGTATCTCAAGGGAAATTTCTCCTAATTCCTTAGAGGTAATATTTGCAGCTATTTTCCTGGTGTGGGTTAATTTCATGGAAACAGATCTCAAGGATGAATGATCATGTCTAAAGGAAAAAAATGCTGATAGGCTGTGTCTTAATCATACACATCTTTCTTGGGAAATGTTTAACCAAGAATTGAACATGTAAGCATTAAAGGAAATTTAAGGGAACTATTGATTTAAGAAAATTTGTTTTGGAAGGGCAAGGCTAGATACAGGGCACAGAGAAAATCTAAGCTTCCCAACACAAATGTCAGAAAAGATCTACTTATCCTCTGTTGCTAGCCATTTCTAATTTCCCCCACGGAAGAGTGTTCTTTTAGGTTAATTTTCTTAATATATAAATAAACTTGAATAAGTCAGTAGGAGAAAGCTCAGCCACCCAACAGAGGACATGAATAAGCAGTTCATAAAGAAAGAAACATAAATGGCTTTTAAACATGAAAAATGCTTTAGGCAATTATTAAGTCAAATTAAAAATAGAAAGTTATATAAAAAATGCAGTCTTAGTTCACAACTTGGCTCAGCAACAAATAACATTTACATAGAAATAATAACCTAAATGTTGAACTTAATATACCTGTAAGTAGCTTATTGAACAAGAGGAACTTGGAAGGTTCCAGGTGCAAAACTCTGTTATCTCACTTTTTCAACCCCATGGCTGAACTATCAGACAATTTCTATCATGTTTCTAAGTACTTTTAGGTTAATAATGAATAGTCTCCATTTTTTTTCAGGTTATCCAAAGCTCTTATATCAGAACACCAAGCTCGTATCCCACAGCTCTCCCACAGCTTGGGCCTGACACAGGCTTAAAGTTTGCAGTGGGCAAGAAGTATGGGCAGGGTTGCCAAATAAAATACAGAACGCCCAGCTAAATGTCAGTTCCAGAAAGCAACAAATGCTTTTCGTAGAATTTCGTCCCAAATAGTGCATAGGAGGTACTTACACTAAAGAAAAGCATTTTTATCTAAAATTCAAACTTAACTGGGCTTCCTGTACTTTTATTTGCTAAATCTGGCAACCCTAAGTAGAAGGTCAATGTCACTTTATTTCTTCTTGCTCACTATGCTGCCTCTGGCTCCCCTAGGGTCAGATGAAGACACAGAAAAGGTAGAATGAAGAGGAAGAAAAGCTCTTGGCCTGCAGAGTTGTCATCTGCCATGAGTGCCCTCTTTGTATGTATCAGTAATATGTCCAAGGTTGATTCATGAGAGACCCTTCATCACTGGGATGTTTTTGCTGTACTTTCCTTGACCTAGAAGATGCCTCATTTGGCTGGCCACTGACAGCTGTCCACTCAGCACCTGGCTCCTGCCTGTCCAGTCGTTGCTGGGGTCATTTTTCATCCTTCCAGATGGTTCTGTTGTGTTGGGAACTTTTGAAAGCAACCTATTGGCACCTCTCTTCCACAGAATCCAGCCTGGCCCATGGAAAACCAGATCTTTGCCCCACCAACCCCTGGAAATGCTGGCCAACCTTGACTCTTTGTCCTGCTACCAGGCAGACTGCTCCAGCCAGCTTCTGGCTTCAGACTTTTTTTCCAGGTGTTAGTCAGTCACCAAGTATGTGACTGTCCCTGCAAACTATCAGTCTCTCTGAGGATCCCCTTGAAGTCCCCCTCACTCAATTCAGGATGAGTGTAAGGTGTCTTCCTCCCCTCTAGCACTAGGGATGGGGTGGGAAACACAACACTCTGCTAACTCTCTCCAAAGCAATGCCCAACACAGGCCCCTTCAGCTCCCTGGCTAATTCTGGAGACTGGAGGTAGTTAGTAGCGAAGGCTGGAAGAATCACTTTGGGGCCACCTGATTCGCAAGACCTGCATGGATTTCTAGAATCTCTATTTACAACGTGGGGTTGTTTTGTACCTATTGTTCTTAGCTTTGGAGACTCAATTAGATTTCAGAGACTTAAGACATCTATTTTAACAATCTATTATACAACTAAAAATGGCTATATAATTAAATTGTGAAGACGAGAGGGAAAGTCTGTGTTTGTATGTGTGTGTGTGTGGGTGTGTGTAGAGGGCAAGGGGTTGTCATAAACCAAAATCCTCATTGATCATAACAGGAAGGCAGACAAGTGTGTCTAAAACTGATAGACCAAAAAGTAACAGTATAAGCACACTGCTTAGAAATATGGAGATAAATACCAGAGAGAAGATCCAAGTAATTGAAAATGCTTGCCTTTGCGGAGTGGGACTGGGGGTTTGAAAATAAGTGGAGACGAAATACTGCTATTTTTCATTATATGCCTTTTAGTACTATTTTTTTTTAATTTTTAAGAAAATTTTATTTATTTATTTATTTTTTGTCTGCATTGGGTCTTCGTTGCTGTGCGCGGGCTTTCTCTAGTTGCAGAGAGCGGGGGCTACTCTTAGTTGCAGTGTGCGGTCTTTTCATTGTGGTGGCTTCTCTCGTTGTGGAGCACGGGCTCTAGGCACACAGGCTTCAGTAGTTGTGGCACATGGGCTCAGTAGTTGTGGCTCGCGGGCTGTAGAGCACAGGCTCGGTAGTTGTGGCACACAGGCTTAGTTGTTCCATGCCATGTGGGATCTTCCCGGACCAGGGCTCGAACCCATGTCCCCTGCATTGGCAGGTGGATTCTTAACCACTGCGCCACGAGGGAAGTCCCAGTACTCTTTTTTTAAACAAATGTATTACTTTGATAATAAGAAATATTGAAACAATAATTTTGCATAAACCACAAAAATTACACAGTCATTAAAAAGAATGAGGCAGACCTACATGATAATGCTAGCTAACACTTATATAGTATTTGAGGAGTATTGGACATAGTCTAAATTCTGGGTGTATGTGTATTTGTTTGCTAGAGCTGCTGTAACAAAGTACCACAAACTAGGCAGCTTAGAATAACAGATATTTATTGTCTGCAGGTCAGTCAGAAGTCAGAAGTCAAGGTGTTGGCAGGTCCATGTTCCCACTGAAACCTGTAGAGAAGGATGCCTCCTTGCCTCTTCCAGCTTTTGGTAGTCCCAGATGTTCCTTGGCTTCTGGCAGTATAACTTCCTTCTTCACATGGTATTCTCCCTATGTGCATGTCTGTGTCTGTGTCCAAATTTCCCCTTTTTATAAAAACACTAGTCATATTAGATTAGGGTCCATCCTAATGACCTCAATTTAATTTGATTACCTCTGTAAATACCCTATTTCCAAGTAAGGTCACTGGATACTGGGGGGTAGGACTTCAACTATCTTTTGGGGGGAACACAGTTCAACCCATAACACCATGTAAGGACCCAGTGAGGTGGGGACCATTATTAGTACCACTTTGCAGATGAGGAAACCAGAGCACAGAGAGATTAGGTAATTTGGTCAAGAATACATGGCTAATTAATGGTGGTACTGGAATTTAAACCCAGGAGACCTGGCTTCCAAATCCTGTGCCTTTAGCCACTAGACCACACTCTCTCTCTTACACTAGGTGTACAAAGCAAGGTGAGAGTAAAGCATAGAGTATGCTGTCATTTGTGTGACACACTTGTGTGAAAAAAAATTGGAGATGACTATTACATACATGCTTACAAATACACAGTACACTTTTGGAAGAATGCCCAGGAAACTGACAATAGTGTCACCTCTGGGGAGGAGAATTTGGGGACAGGGAAGTGAATCTTTTCTTTAATATGTGTTCTTTTAAAACTTTGAAGTTTGCTGGGACTTATTTGTTTGTTTACCATATGTAGGAATTAATTTAAAATATTTCAGTTAATGCACCCAATATGGGAACACCCAAATACATAAAACAAATACTAACAGACATAAAGGGAGAAATTGACGGGAATACAATAATAGTAGGAGACTTTAACACCCCACTCACAGTAGTGGACAGATTTTCCAGACATAAAATCAATAAGGCAACAGAGATCCTAAATGATACAATAGAGCAGTTAGACTTAATTGATATTTTTAGGATGTTACATCCAAAAAAACAGAATATACATTCTTTTTAAGCATACATGGAGCATTCTCTAGGATTGACCACATACTGGGACACAAAACAAGTCCCAACAAATTTAAGAGGATAGAAATTATTTCAAATATCTTTTCTGACCACAGTGGCATGAAACTAGAAATCAACCACAGAAAGAGAAATGAGAAAAAAAAATTACATGGAGACTAAAAAACATGCTACTAAAAAACCAATAGGTCAATGACAAAATCAAAGAGGAAATTTAAAAATACCTTGAGAAAAATGACAATGAAAACACAAACAAACAAAAATCTATGGGATGCAGCAAAAGCGGTCTTTAAAGGGACGTTCGTAGTGATAAAATATTTTAATTAAAAATGAAAACGGGCTTCCCTGGTGGTGCAGTGGTTGAGAGTCAGCCTGCCAATGCAGGGGACACGGGTTCGTGCCCCTGTCTGGGAAGATCCCACATGCCGCGGAGTGGCTGGGCCCATGAGCCTGCGCGTCCGGAGCCTGTGCTCCACAACGGGAGAGGCCACAACAGTGAGAGGCCCGCGTACCACAAAAAAAAAAAAAAAAAGAAAGCAAGAGGAATATCCTTTCACTAATGCCATCCCCCCAGGTTACAGGGGCTCCTTGGATAATATGCTATGGAAATGTGTAAGGGATCTTTTTTGGGGAAAATGTTCTAAGTGTTGGTTCCCAGACAGCTTCTTTAAGAAAGACAATTGCTTTGAAAGACTTTTTTGGTGGCTATATAACTTTGGGTAGAACTTTAGATAGTGGAATATTATGTAGCCATAACACTTTACATTTTCATGTAGAATTTAATGATCATGGGAAATATAGTTATAAAATATTAAGTGAACTTGTGTAGATAGATATTTGGCTCTCTTTAAGAGCAATGCTGAATAGAAAAATCTAGAAGGAAATAGACCTAAATATTAACAATGATTATTTTGTGTGAGAGTGAAAGAATTATGGGTGATGTTTATTTTCTTTTTTGCACTTTTTCTTATTTCATTTATGTTCTAAGATAGAATTTAAAACATTTCTTAAAATGTGCTAGAAGTGTTTCCAATAAGCTAGATCCATTCCCACATGGACTGACACTGCTTCCCCTGAAGAGATTCCAATGACAAGATGAGTGTGTGTGCCCTAGAGGTTTTTCTCCTTCACAGTCAGCCTGGGAATCCATTTTCACATGTAAGCACTCCTACCCTTAAACTACCACTTACCTAACTTGATTCCCCAGCAAGATTTTTTTAAAGGAGAATGAGAGGTATGGGGGTGGTCTGCAAGGTATCAGCTGTCATCCTTGGAACTCTATTAGGGTTGTACCCTTTCAGTTGCCTGCAGGATGTAACTTTGTCCTGCAGTCCAGCCTCCTGCAGGCCCAGCTGACCAACAGCAGCTGTCACTTAAGGCTACTCGCGTTGTACACTGTACAACCCAAGGGTGTCATTCACATGGATTGATGTGAGTAGCGTCTCCTAGTGAGGTGTGTGGGAACAGCCCTCATCATAAGACTTATCTGGTTTCCTGGAGAGGTTTGGACTTCTTCCCTCCCTAGCCCATCACTTATCAGCAGACTGCTATAATAACAACCCAGTGACAGCTCTCAGCTCAGCTTCCCCACTGGAGTTCTGTGTCTGCACGTTGGGCTTTCCTCGTGCCAGCTGGCACATGACTCAGACATCATTAAACCATCCTCAGCCCAGAGTCCAGCTAATTCTCTGGAGAGCTGGGGGTCAGGCCTTCAGGTCCGAGTCAGTGGCCAGCAGTACTTTTTGGCTTGTATACTAGAAAGGACTTTTGTGGCATTCTCAAAGATGACTACGTTAAACATCAGACGAAAATAAAACTTGCTATGAAGCAAGGCAAGAGTCCTTCAGGGACTGGAAACTCTCTGATCTCAAGTGCTTTCTTCTGATTGGGCTGGGAGGCTCCCCTCAGCCTTGATCATTCTAATAACCAGAGAGATTTACGTAGCACTTAGACGTCTACAAAGGGCTGCTGACGTCTAGGTCACATAATGGAGTGGAAAAAGTGAATTACAGAAAAGTATTGTGTGCTTGATCCCATTTATGTTATGATAATCATAAATCAATATGATCCTAAATAGATAAAGAGATATTTAGAGGAAGTTCACTTAAAAATAATCAGTGGTTATCTCTAGGCAGCAGAATTTGGTGTCGTTTTTTACTTTTTAAATTGTAATTCTCAGTCTTATAAGAACTTTTTTTTTAAACCGTAAGCATGCATCATTTTTATAGACTAAAACCAGAAAAATCATTTTTCTAAAGACCAGTTACACACATCTCTTTCGACATGAGTATAACCTTAGGCAAATTAGCTAGCTTCTCTGTGCCGCAGTTTCCTTCATTATAAAATGGAGATAATGATAGTTCTTACCTCATGAGACTGTGAGGATGGAGTGTGTTAATATATGAAAGTACTTAGAAAACTGCTCAAAACATTGAAATGCTCAGTGTTATTATTTTGGTGGTAGGGGTGGTTGGTGTTCATTTTATTATTATTACTCCACATTATGCAATGACATCAGCAGGATGGGAATTACCCAGAACAAAAAGCAAAATTATTTTTACAAGGCAGATTAGTGATAGTTGAAAGGAAAGACATCATTGTACTGACACATTTCCACTGAGAGCCGAATGGTTTGTACAACTGACAATTAGTTTGCTAGTAAAACTGTCAGGGAGTAAAAAGGCTTCAGTCAGGTAACCTTCTAGGAGACAACTTTCCAGGAAAAATGTAGTGATTTTTAGGCTGATGAACTTCAAAGAAATGTATGAAGGTCATAATGAGATAGGAACTTCTGTATGAAATGCCTTTACAACATAGGCTACCTGCAGCTACTCAATCTGTTTCATCAACACAGAACCTTCAGTAAGAATCTGGGAAGGATGGTGAAGTGATGCTGTGTATAGTAACCCCTTGGGTTTTTATTTGCAGTGGGGGGGGGTGTCTCTGCCTGGCATGTGTATGTTATGAAAGGCCCAGGAAGTTATGGTTTGTAAATGTGCACAGGTCAGGGCACCAGGTTCTCTGCGTGGTTGAATGCCTGGAGCCTAACCCTGAAATACTTGCTGTGAAGCTCTCCCTAAGTCAGTTCCTGGCTCAGATGCCTCTGGCTTTAGCCTTCTGGTGATGGGGACACCCAGACTTGAATCCCTCATCCAGACTCTTTCATCTGATGACAACTGATAGAGGATGTGGCAGCAAAGGTATGTCATCATTCAAGCTCATCTGAACCAGGAACCCAGGTGAAGAAACCAGTGTGTGTCCTAATCATCGCCAATAATAAACCAAACAAAGCTGCCTGCCAATTAAGGATATACCACAACAGAAATCCATTATCATTCCACTTAGAGGAATCCTGTGCTTAAAATTCCACAGTAAATGTAAGCACTTTTCACTAGCCGTGTCACGGCTGAGAAGAGGAATTCTTGTGAGGAGCATAAATAGATAATGTTTATGAACCCAGCCACGAGAAGGGCGTTCATACATCTTTCTGGTAGATGAATTGCTTTGTCACCCAATGTCACCCCATGACAAAAGTAAGCCATCAGAACCACTGGTAGAAAACAGACAAATACAGACTCTTCAAAAGGGGGGATACAAAATTATCTTTGTATGCATATGTTAGTTCTTATAAAACAGAAACTAAATACAAATATTTTGAAGTAGCACTTAGCTTAGTGACCTGCATGTGTGTTAGTTTATTTATTTACAGCATACTGAGGATAGAAGTGATTACTTAGAAAATAATTTGGAGCCTGGTCTAATAGAGACCATGGCAAAAAGCCCCAAGCCTCCACCCCCATAGCAGTACAGAAATTATTTTGACCTTGAAGGGTTTTAGAGCAGTTATACCAATGACCACCTGGGTCAATAAAAGAAAAACCTTTATTGATTTGAGCCACACAGCTTCTTGGAGTGGATTCCAAGATGAACAGTTTGCAAATATTTGCTTGTCAGTAGTTGTAGGCTACTGAGCTGAATCCCAAGAGTTTGGAATAAGATGGTCCTCTGAGAGCTAAACTATAATATCAAAACATAATGGGTTGAAGTAGAAATATTCAAAATCACCTTAAAGAAAGAGAATGCTACCCAGGCAGGGCTTTGCTACCATAGAAAAAGCATAGAGGGAAATACAAACAGTGTCCAGCCAAAGGCCACTGCCTAGGGGTACAGAAATCTTAGCCAACAGGTTTTGAATCATGACTTTTTTTTTTTTGCCTGGAAAGGACATTCCCCAGTAGGGATAGAAGCAGAAGATTATCACCAAGTGAGTATAAATGTTCAGATTCCTAGATCAAAACCTCCCTAATGTAAGCAGGATGTATTATGCTACGTGTGCCTAATAGCATGAAACATTCTTTTTTAAAAATTAATTAATTAATTAATTAATTTTTGGCTGCATTGGGTCTTTGTTGCTGCGTGCAGGCTTTCTCTAGTTGCGGCGAGTGGGGGCTGCTCTTCATTGCGGTGCGCGGGCTTCTCATTGGGGTGGCTTCTCTTGTTGTGGAGCACAGGCTCCAGGCGCGCGGGCCTCAGTAGTTGTGGCTCACAGGGTCTAGAGCGAAGGCTCAGCAGCTGTGGCTCATGGGCTCGGCTGCTCCGCGGCATGTGGGATCTTCCCGGGCCAGGGCTCGAACCCGGGTCCCCTGCACTGGCAGGCAGATTCTCAACCACTGCGCCACCAGGGAAGCCCCTCCTCTTGTTCTCGTTGCATGTTTATAATCGATCTCTTGCTTACTCTGGCTTCCGAGGTCAGTGTCTCTACGAAGAAATTTTGTATGGAGAATGTGGATGTCATGTATTCCCATGATGACAATTATTTTTGATATTGTGAGTGAATTTACTTGCTATTCAGTTTATGATTTGGCTTCCCACACAAGTTGACTACAGGGAGAAAATGGGCTGCCCATGCCCACTTAAGTGTTCCAGTCTACAGTCTCCACCATGTTTTGATTTTGTAGCTTAAGTCACAGTGGGCACCTTCATTTCCTGGTTCTTAGAGAATAGCATCTTCGTAGCCTTGAAACATTGATGAAAGCACGTTTGGAACATGCTTTTTAGTTAATCAGCACGTTGGTGTTTTGGTTTTATATCTAATCTCATATACCTGGTTAAGGTGAGTGTAACTGACAAACCTAGGTTTCCAAGCCCGTAAGACCAAGGACCACCCAGCAGACCATGGAAAATTGCCAAAGGTAACAGGTGTCACTTGAGGCCTCCTGAGAAAGAGTCTGATTGCCTTCCCTGGAAGGGCACACCCACTTGCTTCTGGTAGAGGGGAGGGAGGAGGGCAGATCATGCCTGTCATTTTTTTCCTGTGTAAATCTTGGTCCTTATATAAATGAGCTTACTGGTCTTATGGGATTACTTGAGACTAACTAGTAAAGAGTTGAGAGATATCTACTCAAAACAGTGAATTTGGCTTTGAATAATTGATCTGAAACTGTTCTTTTTGGCAGTAATTAGCCATTAGGACCAAATGCCTGTTAAGGCCACTCTTGGATCATAAGTCCACATGTGTAGTCTGCATATAAGAGAATGTGTGTTTTTCTTTCTGCATAACAGGAAGTTATGCATCCAGCTGACCCAAAAGGAGTAAACATATTATTATCTAAGTCTAAAGGAGGAGAGGCCAAAACAAATCTCAGTTTTATCCTATCAGAGATTATTAACTGATCTTTCAACTTAGTCTGGACACAACTGAGGTCCATAAAGTCACAGCCCAAGGAAAAGCCTATAAGAACCACCATTTATATTGTTATGGACAGATTTCTCTTCAAGGTAACAAAGAATGTAATAGGGGCTTATAGTGGAATAGTTACACCTAAACCCATGGCACCTCACGTAATGTACTGGCCTGAAAAACCCAGACTTACATTTTATAAAGTAAAAACTGGTCACCTTTTGTCTGGAACATCTAACAAATTAATAGATCTGTAATCAAGCAAAGAAAAGACTTTTCCATTAAAATATATATATATATATTTATTTATTTATTTTATTTTTTTGGCTGCATCGGGTCTTAGTTGCCGCACACGAGATCTTTGTTGCAGCATGCGGGATCGTTCATTGCGGCACGCAGGCTCTTCATTGCGGTGCGCAGGCTTCTCTAGTTGCGGTTGTTTGGGCTCTTGCTGTGAGAGAGCCAGAGAGCGCGGGATCAGTAGTTTCCATGCGCCGGCTTAGTTGCCCCACGGTATGTGAGAACTTAGTTCCCTGACCAGGGATCGAACCCGCGTACCCTACATTGAAAGGCTGATTCTTAACCACTGGACCACCAGGGAAGTCTTGAGTTTTCCATTTTTTTAAAAATTAAACTATTTGTTTTGAGCCAGCTGTAGATTTATATGCAGTTTTAAGAAATAATATAGAGAGATCCTGTGTCCCTTTCCCCAGTTTCTTCCAACAGTAATGTGTTGTAAAAGTATAGTGAAAGATCACAACCTGGATATTGACATTGATAAGTCAAGAAGCCTTTTCATAGCCACACCCACTTCCCTCCCACTGCCATCACTCCTTAATTCCTGGCAATCAGTAATCTATTCTTCATTTCTGTAATTTTGTTATTTCAGAAATGTTATGTAAATGGAGTCATACAGTATGTAACCTTTGGGGACTGGCTTTTTTCACTCAACATAATCCTCTGGAGAGTCATCCAAGTTGTTGCATCTATCAATTGTTGGTTCCTTTTTATTGCTGAGTAGTATTCCATGGTATGGATGTATGGGTGTATCACACTTTGCTGAACTATTTACCCTTTCAAGAGCAAATGGGTTGGGACTTCCCTGGTGGCGCAGTGGTTAAGAATCCACCTGCTAATGCAGGGGACATGGGTTTGATCCCTGCTCCGGGAAGATCCCACATGCCACGGAGCAACTAAGCCCGTGTGCCATAACTACTGAGCCTGTGCTCTAGAGCCCTCATGCCACACAACTGAGCCCGCATGCCACAATTACTGAAGTCCTCACGCCTAAAGCCTGTGCTCTACAACAAAGAGAAGCCACCACAGTGAGAAGCCCGCACACCGCAACGAAGAGTAGCCCCCGCTCGCTGCAACTAGAGAAAGCCCACATGCAGCAACGAGGACCCAACACAGCCAAAAATAAATAAAATAAAATAAATAAATTTATTAAGAAAAAGGAAAAAGGACAAATGGGCTGTTTCCAATTTTGGACTGTTATGAATAAAGCTGGTAAAAATATTTGTTTGTAGGGTTTTGTATGAACATAAGTTTTCATTTCTCTTGGGTAGATGCCCAGGAGTGCAATTGCTGGGTCATATGGTAGTTGCATGTTTAGTTTTGTAATAAACTGCCAAACCGTTTTGTAGAGTGGCTGTACCATTTTGCACTCCCAACAGCAATGACCTAGTTTCTTCACATCTTTGCCAACATTTGGTATAGTCACTATTTCTTATTAGACATTTTGATAGGTATTAGTGATATGTCTTTGTGGTTTTAATTTGCATTTCCCTGATGGATAATGATGTTGAACATCTTTTCAGATAATTTTTTTGCCATTTGTATATCCTCTTGAATGAAATGTCTCTTCATATCTTTAGCCCTTTTTCTAGTTGGTTTGTTCGGTTTTCTTTACTATTGTGTTTTGAGAATTCTTTATATGTTCTACATCCTGGTCCTTTGTCAGATATGTGGTTTGCAAATATTTTACCCTAGTCTGTAGCTTATCTTTTCATCCTCTTATTATTTCACAGAGCAAAATGTTTAATTTTTATAAAATCCAATTATTAATTTTCCCTTGTATGGATCTTGGTTTTGGTGTCAAGACTGAATACTCTTATCTAGTTTTAGATTCTGAAGATTATCTCATATTTTCATTCTAAAAGTTTTATAGTTTTACAGTTTATGTTTAAGTCTGTGATCCATTTTGAGTAATTTTCTTGTATAAGGTGTGACATTTAAGTTGAGGCCTATTTTTTGGCCTATGATGTCCAGTCAGTCTAGTACCATTTGCTTAAAATCTTTCTTCCATCGAATTCCTTTTCCATCTTTGTCAAAATCAGTTGGGCATATTTGGGTGGTACTATTTGTTGGTTCTCTAGACTGTCCCATTGATCTAAATCCATTCCTCCACACAGTTTTGATTACTGTTGTTATACAGTAAGTCTTAAAGTTGAGTAGACTGATTTTCCCACTTGGTGCTTCTTTATCAAAATTACTTTAGCTATTGTAGTTCCTCTGTCTTGCTACATAAGTTTTATAATAATGTAATAAAATCTATCTGGGATTTTTATTGGAATTGCATTAAACCTATGTGTCAATTTGCTGAGAATTGATAGCTTTAATAAATTGAGTCTTCCAATCCATGAACACAGAATGTCTCCATTTATTAGATCTTCTTTGATTTCTTTCATTAGCATTTTTAGTTTTCAGCATTCAAGTCCTGTACATGTTTTATCTGATTTATACCTAAGAATTTCATGTTTTGAGTGATTTTAAATGGTATTATATTTTAAAATTTTGGTGTTCACAAGTTCATTGCTGGTATATAGAAATACAGTTGTTTTTAAATATTTATTTATTTTATTTTTGGCTGTGTTGGGTCTTTGTTGCTGCAGGCGGGCTTTTTCTAGTTGCGGCAAGCAGGGGCAACTCTTCGTTGCAGTGTGCGGGCTTCTCATTGCGGGGGCTTCTCTTGTTGCGGAGCATGGGCTCTAGGCACGTGGGCTTCAGTAGTTGTGGCTTGTGGGCTCAGTAGTTGTGACTCATCGGCTCTAGAGTGCAGGCTCAGTAGTTGTGGCACACGGGCTTAGTTGCTCCACGGCATGTGGGATCTTCCTGGACCAGGGCTTGAACCCGTGTCCCCTGCATTGGCAGGCGGACTCCTAACCACTATGCCACCAGGGAAGCCCACAGTTGATTTTTTTTTTTTTTTTTTTTTTTTGCGGTACGCGGGCCTCTCACTGCTGTGTCCTCTCCCGCTGCGGAGCACAGGCTCTAGACGCTCAGGCCCAGAGGCCACGGCTCACCGGCCCAGCCGCTCCACGGCATGTGGGATCTTCCCGGACCGGGGCACGAACCAGCGTCCCCTGCATCGGCAGGCGGACTCCCAACCACTGTGCCACCAGGGAAGCCCCACAGTTGATTTTTACATGTTTATTTTGTGTCTGGCAATCTTGATGCACTCATTATTTCTAGGAGTTTTTTTGGGGTACAGGGATAAATCCCTCAGGATTTTCTGTATAGATGATTATGTTATCTCCAGATAGTTTTGTTTCTTCCTTTCAATCTGTATGCCTTTTATTTCCTTTGCATTATCACACTGGCTAGAACTTCCAGCATTATGTTAAATAAAAGTGGTGAAATTAGGTATCTTTGCCTTGTTCCGTATCTTAAGGCGAAAGCATTCAGTCTTTTACCATTAAGTATGTTAGCTGTAGGTATTTTGTTGATGCTTTTGTAAGTTTGAGAAAGTTCCCCTCTATTCCTACTTTTCGTTTTTTCTGAGAGCTTTCACCATGAAGGATATTGAATTTTGTCAGATGCTTTTTTCGCATGAGTTTATATGATCATGTGATTTCTCCTCTTTAGCCCATTGACTTGGTGGATTACATTGACTGATTTTTGAATATTGAAACAGCCCTGCTTTCCTTGTATAACCCCATTTGATCATGGTATATAAATATTTTTATACATAGCTGGATTCTCTTTGCTAATATTTTGTTAAGGACTTTTGTGTCTATATTCGTGATGAATACTAAATTGTAGTTTTCTCCCTTTTTTGTACTGTCTTTGTCTAGTTTTGTACTGTTATATAAATGAGTCAGATGGCCTCTGTGTATTGGCCTCCTAGGTTGTTCATTTCTTTACAGCAGGCTGAGACCCATTAGCTCAAAAGCCCACTGGCACCAAACTCAAATTTTTACACATCCAACATCCAGTTATCTTAAAAATAGTCCCAACAAGCAAATATTTAGCCATTTAGGACTCCCTGCTTTGCACATCCCACGAAACCTCATCTAGTATTTGCTGACTCTTGATAAGATATAAGACCCCAAGCTGCTGCCGTTCAGACTTCTCTGACCCAGAGGCTCCCCACCATGCTGCTGAGTGACATCACGTAGACATGTAAGCCCCTCTCTGATCACCCTTTCTTCTGGGGGTTCCCTTGCTCCCCTCCTTTTCTGGATGGCGGCCCTCTTGCCATAAGCCTCTGGTTAGTCACGTACTGAGAGGAACTTTCCCTCACATGCAACCCTGTCCAAGCACAGCCCAATAAAGCTTGCATGTTACTTCCTTTGTGGTTATATCTTTTTTCTTGATCATCCCCCAAATCCCTCAAATCCCCTACAGACATCAGGGTAATACTAGCTTCATAAACTGAATTGGGAAGTGTTCTGTATTCTGGAAGAGATCATGTAGAATTGATGCGAATTTTTCCTTCAGTGTTTGGTAGAATTCTCCAGTTAAACTCTATCTGTGCCTGGAGATTTCTTTGGGGGATCTTTTAATTAAAAATTCAATTTCATTGATGGTTATAAGGTTATTCAGATGATCTGTTTCATACTGGGTGTGGTGAGGTTGCTTTTGTTTATCAAAAAATCCAGTACTTTTTCAGTGCTGTCCTCTTTTTCCTTTCCTTCTAGGAATCCGACAGTACAAATGTTAGATC
The DNA here is from genome assembly GCF_963455315.2 of Globicephala melas. Classification (NCBI taxonomy): domain Eukaryota; kingdom Metazoa; phylum Chordata; class Mammalia; order Artiodactyla; family Delphinidae; genus Globicephala; species Globicephala melas. The sequence goes on along the minus strand of NC_083330.1, from coordinate 45,828,854 downwards.
CTTTGTTATAGTCCCATAGATCCCTGAGGCTTAGTTCCTTTTTTTTCCTCCAGCCTATTTTCTCCCTGTAGTTCAAACTGGGTCATTCCTGTTTTTCTATCTTCAAGTTCGCAGATTTGTTCCTTTGTCCCCCATCCACTGAGTTTTTAATTTCTGTTTTTGTATTTTTCAATTCTGAAGTTTCTGTTTGGTTCTTCTGTATATCTTCAATTTTTTTGATAAGACCTTTTCTTTGCTGAGTCTATTTTGTTTTGTTTTGTTTTGTTTCAAGACTGTTCTTCATTGCTTACTGAAGCATTTTTATATGGCTGTTGTAACATCCTTGTCAGATCATTCTGACATCTCTGTCATCTGGATGTTTGTATCTGTTGATTGTCCTTTTCCATTCAATTTCTGATCTTCCTGTGTTTTGGTATGACGAGTGATTTTTTTAAATTTAAACCTGGTATGTTTGGGTATTATGAGACTTTGGATCTTATTAAAACCTTCTGTTTTAGCTGGCTTTCTCTGACATTGTTCTGTCAGGGGCAGTGAGGGTGCTGCCTCATTACAGCCAAGTAGGGGTAGAAATCCAGATTTCTCACTCAGCTCTTTTGACACCCGATGCGGGGAGGTGTTCCTCATTTCTGCTGGGTAGGGGTAGGAGTTCCAGCTTTCCACCAGGCCTGCACTGGTACCTCTCTTGCTTGGAGAGGTAGGGGTACCTCAGTACTGCCCCGCATGTGGCCCCCACTGACACCACAGGGTGGCGAGTGGCCGTGTTACAGCTGGGCAGTAATGAAAGTCCTGACTCTCCTCCAGGCCTCCCCTGACATCATTCCAGTGGGAAGGAAAGGGGTGCTGCATTACTGTGGGTAAGGGTGTAAGTCCAGGCTCCCCACATGGTCTCCACTGATCACATGAAGGGATCTGCCCCCTATTCTGCCCTCTCTCACATCACCTTGGCCGTGACTTTTAAATTTTACATTCACAGTTTACATTACAGCCTCATGAGGGTGGACATCTAGTCTCCCTGTTTAACCTTTGTTACCATTGGTAAGGGTGGGGACATAGTTCTTTCTATGATGTTTGGCCACAGTAGAGCAGTTTTCAACTAAAAGTTTTCTCTTCTTGCCAGGCTGCCTCTTTTCTGGTTCTTTGGCTGGAGAGAGCAGGCTTTTGTTGGGCTTTTTTTTTTTTCCTCAGCTTGTTGGCATTTCTATGTTGCTGGCTTCTTTAGCTCCAAGTCTGAGATATACGAGGCTAAGAGAAACTCAGGGAACTCACCACTGTGCTGCTCTTTGGGTCTCAGTGTCCCTAACTGGTCTGCCTTCTACTCTCCATCTCTCAGTCTTCTTATGATTGTTTTGCATATAATGTTCAGAGTTTTTCCTTGTACTTAGTGGGAAGAATAGGAAAAAGTACATCTATTCCATTTTCCCAGCAGCTGAAGTCCCTCGTTCGCCATTTTGAAAAATGGATAAAACCCACACTCTGGGTCAAGCCAGACAGCATCATTCCCATGGAATTCCTAAAGGTGACTAGGTTGATAATCATCTGAGTCAGCTGTTCTAGGTGGTCCTCCAAGTAACTCTGGAGGCTGGGAATCTCCTTTAAGCATTTATTCAGCTTGAAAAATTTGACCAACTATTTAAAATGAGCCACAAGTACCAGGTTGCAGTCAGAGAAGGATCTGAGCAGTTGACCTTGTTTTGTAAATTGGTAGGAGTCACCCACGTCTGAAGTGGGAGCTTTGCCTTCACGACCTCAGTCACCAAGTTTATGTCTTTGCTAACTGTCCCCAGAATCTACCCTCATCGCTGTCTCTGACAGCTAGATTCGCAACCTCCCACTGGGATTTATAATTCCTACTTTTTTTAGGTGTTGAGAAATTTATAATAAGCTTCAAATCTGATGATATTTTAATCATGTCTATATCCTCAGCCTTTGTCATTGTAAGTATTTGGAGAGTGTCTGCCATCTTTACCAGAACACTCTGCCAGTAGAACTGGTTTTGGCTATCAGCAATTTGTTGGTAATTGGTAAGAGAAGAAATTTCACCTTCAAAGGCAGAATTTTAAGTAGATCTCAGCCATAGGTCACCAATGGTGTTGAAAGTCCTTGGGTCTAACCCTCCCCATTCCAAATTCACATGCATCCAGACTCTGCATTAGAAAGAGAGAGAAAAGATCCCTTTCCGCTTGATCTGGAATATTCATTCTAAAGATGGAGACTTTATCAGGATTAGACTCAGCTGCGAGTGACAGAAAAATCACAGTGACAGTAGCTTAAACAAGATAGTAATTTATTTCTCTCTTACATGAAAGCCTGGAAGGGCAGTCCAGCACAGGCATGGTGGCTCTGCATTGAGCAGGGACCTGCGTTCCTTTCATCTTCTTGCTTTTCCATTCTCAACATATGGCTTTCACGTTATGGTTCGGAGAGAAGTAGGACATATCCTTTCCCTATAATGGGACTTTCTTGGGAAATGAAAAAAGTCTATAATGATCTATAGATCGAAAAATCTATAATCTGTCACGGACCCATAATTAGCATTATAGATTCTTTTCACTGTTAGCCCCGTGACAGAAATTGTTATTTGCCCTGAATATTCATTTTCCCTTTCTTTCTCAGTAATATTAACAGAACAGATGGGCACTTGGCCACTCAGAATAAGCACTACCTTATCCACAAACCTTCAATTTGCCAGAGAGCCAGGCCAAAACTGTAGGAGGTTCCAGTCTCTCTGAAGCCAGCAGAGATTCAAGTGCCCAAGCCACCCTTCTCTTAATTTCCCCCCAAAACATGGAGAGATAAATCCATGAATATGATAAGATTCATTCTGAAATCTGACTCAGTTGTAAGCATATAGTGTGAAAACCCACCTGCAAAGCCAGTGTTATAGGTTTTATAATTTTAGAGTACCCACTTGCTGTGGCCCCAGGGACTCAGAACTAAGTAACAATATCTGAAATTTACCAAAATCAAAAATCATCTGCTGATCTTGGGACTTCCCTGGTGGCGCAGTGGTTAAGAATCTGCCTGCCAATGCAGGGGACATGGGTTCTCCATGGGAAGATCCCACATGCCGCAGAGCAACTAAGCCTGCGCGCCACAACTACTGAAGCCCGCGCGCCTAGAGCCCGTGCTCTGCAACAAGAGAAGCCACCGCAATGAGAAGCCTGTGCACCACAAGGAAGAGTAGCCCCCGCTCACCGTAACTATAGAAAGCCTGCGCGCAGCAATGAAGACCCAACACAGCCAAAAATAAATAAATATATATATATATTTTTAAGTATAAAAAAAAATTCTCAACAAAATATTAGCAAATCGGGCTTCCCTGGTAGCGCAGTGGTTGAGAGTCCCCTGCCGATGCAGGGGACACGGGTTCGTGCCCTGGTCCGGGAGAATCCCACATGCCACAGAGCGGCTAGGCCCGTGAGCCATGGCCGCTGAGCCTGCGCGTCCGGAGCCTGTGCTCCGCAACGGGAGAGGCCACAACAGTGAGAGGCCCGCATACCACAAAAAAAAAAAAAAAAAAAAAAAAATTAGCAAATCAAATCCGAAAATATATAAAAAGCATTATATACCACAACCAAGTGGGATTTATCCCCGGCATACTAGTCTGGTTCAACATTTAAAAATCAACTAATGTAATCCATCACATCAACAAATTAAAAAAGAAAAATCACATGATCATATCAATAGATGTCCCTCTCACTCCTTTTAAACATTGTACTGAAAGTCTTTGCTATGCAAAAGGTAAGAAATGAAAAGAAAAAGTATACAGATTGGGAAGGAGGACATAAAACTGTCTTTCTGTTTGCAGTTTGGAAAACTGTCTACAGACTATATGATGATCTGTGTAGAAAAATGAAAGAATTAACAAAAATTTCTGTAAGTAACCAGATATTATAGCAAGGTTTCAGGACACAAGGTTAAATATACAAAAGTCAGTTGCTTTCCTATATGCCAACAATAAACAAGTAGAAGTTGAAATTAAAAACACAATACCGGGGGCTTCCCTGTTGGCACAGTGGTTGAGAGTCCGCCTGCCAATGCCGCGGAGTGGCTGGGCCCGTGAGCCGTGGCCACTGAGCCTGCGCGTCCGGAGCCTGTGCTCCGCCAACGGGAGAGGCCACAACAGTGAGAGGCCCGCGTACCGCAAAAAACAAACAACAACAAAAAAACCCCACAATACCACTTGCATTAGCACTCTGCAAATTAAATACTTAAGTATAAATCTAACAAAATATGTACAGGATCTGTATGAGGAAAACTACAAAGCTCTGATGAATGAATTCAAAGAGAACTAAATAAATGGAGAGATATTCCATGTTTATGCATAGGAAGATTCAATATTGTCAAGATGTCAGTTCTTCCCAACTTAATCTGTAGATTCAATGCAATCCTAGCAAGTTATTCTATGGATATCAACAAACTGATTCTAAAGTTCATATGGAGAGGCAAAAGACCCAGAATAACCAACACAATATTGAAGAAGAACAAAGTTGAAGGACTTAACGCTACCAGACTTCAAGACTCACTATAAAGCTACAGTCATCAAGACAGTGTACTGTTGGCAGGGGGTGGGGGCAGGAGGGATTTGGATGAAGACAGTCGAAAGATACAAACTTCCAGTTATAAAATAAATACTAGGGATGTAATGTACATGATAAATGTAATTAACACTGCTGTGTGTTACATATGAAAGTTGAGTAAATCCTGAGTTCTCATCACAAGGAAAAAATATTTTTTCTATTTCTTTTATTTTGTATCTATGTGAGATGTTGGATGTTTCGCTAAATTTATTGTGATAATCATTTCATGATGTATGTAAGTCAAATCATTATACTGTACACCTTAAGCTTATACTGGGATGAATGTCAATTATATCTTAATAAAACTGAAAGAAAAAAAGCGTACTGTTGGTGAAAGAATAGACAGATAGATCAATAGAAGAGTAGAGGCACAGAAATAAACCCCCATAAATATAGACAACTGATTTTTGACAAAGGAGCAAAGATAGTCTCTTCAACAAGTGGTGCTGGAACAACTGGACATCCACATGCAAAAACTTAATCTAGACAGAGACCTTACACCCTTCACAAATATTAACTGAAAATGGATCTTAGACCTAACTGTAAAATGCAAAACCATAAAATTTCTAGAAGGTAACATAGGAGAAATCTAGATGACCTGGGATATGGCAATGGCTTTTTAGATATAACACCAAAGGCACCATCCATGAAAGAAATAATTGATAAGCTATACTTCATTAAAATTAAAACTTCTGATCTGTGAAAGACACTGTCAAGAGAATAAAAAGACCAGCCACAGACTTGTAAGAAAATATTTGCAAAAGATATATCTGATAAAAGGACTGTTATCCAAAATATAAAAAGAATTCTTAAAACTCAAAAATAAGAAAACAAACAACTGAATTTAAAAATTACCTGATCAGACAAATCAAGATATAAAGTTGGCAAATAAGCCTGTGAAAAGATGTTCCACATCATGTCACCAGGGAAATGCAAATTGAAACAACAAGATGACACTACACACCTATTAAAATGGGCAAAATCTGGAAGACTGACAACACTAAATGCTGGTGAGGATGTGAAGCAACAAGAACGATCGTACATTGCTGGTGGGGATGCAAAATGGTACAGCCACTTTGGAAGATAGTTTTGTGGTTTGGTGGTTTCTTACAAAACTAAACTTGCTCTTACCATACAACCCAGCAATCACACTCCTTGGTATTTACCCAAAAGAGTTGAAGACTTATATATACACAAAAGCCTGCACACAGTTGTTTATAACAGCTTTATTCATAATTGCCAAAACTTGGAAGCAACCAAGATATCCTTCAGTAGGTAAGCGGATAAACTGTAGTACATCCAAACAATGGAATATTATTTACTACTAAAAAGAAATCAGCTATCAAGCCAGGAAAAGATGTGGAGAAACCTTAAACATATATTACTAAGTGAAAGAAGCCAGTCTGAAAAGGCTACATACTGTGTGATTCTCACTGTATGACATTCTAGGAAAGGCAAAACTATGGAGACAGGGGCTAGAGAGGAGGGAGGCATGATTAGATGGAGCACAGAGGATTTTTAGGGCAATGACATATCCTGCATGGCATTATAATAATGGCTATATGTCATTATGCCTTTCTCCAAACCCATAGGCTGTACAACACCGAGAGAAAGCCCTAATGTAAACTGTGGACTTTGATGGTGATTTGTCCATGTAACGTTATCCTTGGTAACAAATGTACACACTGGTGAGTGATGTTGTTAATGGGGGAGGCCATGCATGTGTATGGAAGATGGTATTTGAAAAATCTCTTTACCTTCCTCTTAACTTTGTGTGAACCCATAAACTGCTCTAAAAAATAAAGTCTTTAAAAAAAATCTACATTGTTGAGAGTGATACATCTGTGAAATGCTACATTGTTAAAAGTGTTGTCTGGGACAGTTGGCTAAGGAAACTAAGAGGAGGGGGTATATGTATACATATAGCTGATTCACTTCATTGTACAGCAGAAACTAACACAACATTGTACAGCAACTATACCCCAATAAAACAATTTTTTAAAGAAAATTTTAAAAAAGGAAAATTAAGAAAATTTAAATCTTGTTATTGTCACAAATAGTAGTTTCAAATTTGTTGTCTCAGTTGAGCAGGGCTATGAAATTGAGGCTGTGATCATGGAAGAATCTTCTTGTGGGCCAGTTGGTTTTCCTGTTCCAAGCCATAGATAAATCTTGCCTGTACAGACCATGGACTGATAGCTGTTGATTGATAACATTAAATGGTCTCTCTTACTATTAAAATAATACCTCAAAGCACATCTACTGTTGATGGTTTGTGGTAGTGGTGCCCTCATATATAAAAGACTGTTTTACAGAATAAAATTTTTTCAGTGAACAGTAGATAAATCACAGAAGTAATTTTTTATTGAACTTGCTTCAATAATATCTAAGTGGGAAGTTCTTGGTTATTGTATAAGAAATGTACCTTACAAATACTTCTTTAGAAGTCTTTATCTCCATCTCTCTCATTAAAATTATATCAGAAAATGAATAGAGCTGGATATCTTACATGTCTTTTGTTTTCATTTAAAAATTATCCTTAATACTACTCACTCCTTTAAATAACAAAAGATGAAAGAAACCTAAGATCATCTAAACAAAATTGGCCTACATTCCCCAACCACTGATGAAAACTAAAACCAAACATTAAAATCCAGTTGCTAGGAGGGGAAACGGAGTATGGTTTGGAGTTGGGAAAAGTAGGTGTGTACGGGTGCAAATGTGTTCCCACTCAAAGGATCCAAGGAAATCAATCTTTTTTTTTTTTTTTTTTGCGGTACGCGGGCCTCTCACTGTCGTGGCCTCTCTCGTTGCGGAGCACAGGCTCTGGACACGCAGGCCCAGCGGCCATGGCTCACAGGCCCAGCCGCTCCGCGGCATGTGGGATCTTCCCGGACCGGGGCACGAACCCGTGTCCCCTGCATCGGCAGGCGGACTCTCAACCACTGCGCCACCAGGGAAGCCCCCCAAGGAAATCAATCTTGATTCTTACTTAGATTTTGAAAACTGGGATGTGATTTTTAGTTATGTCTATGGTTTGAAACATTTTTTGAATCATGGACCACTCTGAGAATCTAATGAGCGTGACGGACTTCACTCCCAGAAAAATGCATGTAAACAAATACATAAGGCTTTGCGTATAATTAACCTTATTGCCTTGAAAATGCTTTTCTTTCCCTTAGAGAATTACCAAAAAAAGTTAAGTTTTTTTCTTTATTTTTAATTTTTGCATTTTATTTTATTTATACAGCAGGTCCTTATTAGTCATCAATTTTATACACATCAGTGTATACATGTCAATCCCAGTCGCCCAATTCATCACCCCCCCACCCCCCCACCCCTCCACCACTTTCCCCCCTTGGTGTCCATATGTTTGTTCTCTACATCTGTGTCTCAATTTCTGTCCTGCAAACTGATTCACCTGTACCATTTTTCTAGGTTCCACATATATGCGCTAACATATGATATTTGTTTTTCTCTTTCTAACTTACTTCACTCTGTATGACAGTATCTAGATCCATCCACGTCTCTACAAATGACCCAATTTCATTCCTTTTTATGGCTGAGTAATATTCCATTATATATATGTACCACATCTTCTTTATCCATTCGGCTGTCGATGGGCATTTAGGTTGCTTCCATGACCTAGCTATTGTAAATAGTGCTTCGGTGAACATTGGGGAGCATGTGTCTTTTTGAATTATGGTTTTCTCTGGGTATATGCCCAGTAGTGGGATTGCTGTATCATATAGTAATTCAATTTTTTGTTTTTTAAGGAACCTCCATGCTGTTCTCCATAGTGGTTGTATCAATTTACATTCCCACCAACAGTGCAAGAGGGTTCCCTTTTCTCCACACCCTCTCCAGCATTTGTTTTTTGTAGATTTTCTGATGATGCCCATTCTAACTGGTGTGAGGTGATACCTCATTGTAGTTTTGATTTGCATTTCTCTAATAATTAGTGATATTGAGCAGCTTTTCATGTGCTTCTTGGCCATCTCTATGTCTTCTTTGGAGAAATGTCTATTTAGGTCTTCTGCCCATTTTTGGATTGGGTTGTTTGTTTTTTTAATATTGAGCTGCATGAGCTGTTTATATATTTTGGAGATTAGTCCTTTGTCTGTTGATTCGTTTGCAAATATTTTCTCCCATTCTGAGGATTGTCTTTTCATCTTGTTTCTGGTTTCCTTTGCTGTGCAAAAGCTTTGAAGTTTCATTAGGTCTCATTTGTTTATTTTTGTTTGTATTTCCATTACTCTAGGAGGTGGATCAAAAAAGATCTTGCTGTGATTTATATCAAAGAGTGTTCTTCCTATGTTTTTCTCTAAGAGTTTTATAGTGTCCCGTCTTACATTTAGGTCTCTAATCCATTTTGAGTTTATTTTTGTGTAGGGTGTTTGGGAGTGTGCTAATTTCATTCTTTTACATGTAGCTGTCCAGTTTTCCCAGCACCACTTATTGAAGAGACTTTCTTTTCTCCATTGCACATCCTTGCCTCCTTTGTCATAGATTAGTTGACCATAGGTGCGTGGGTTTATCTCTGGGCTTTCTATCTTGTTCCATTGATCTAGGTTTCTCTTTTTGTGCCAGTACCGTATTGTCTTGATTACTGTAGCTTTGTAGTATAGTCTGAAGTCAGGGAGTCTGATTCCTCCAGCTCCGTTTTTTTCCCTCAAGACTGCTTTGGCTATTCGGGGTCTTTTGTGTCTCCAAACAAATTTTAAGATTTTTTGTTCTAGTTCCGTTAAAAAATGCCATTGGTAATTTGATAGGGATTACATTGAATCTGTAGATTGCTTTGGGTAGTATAGTCATTTTCACAATATTGATTCTTCCAATCCAAGAACATGGTATATCTCTCCATCTGTTTGTATCATCTTTAATTTCTTTCATCAGTGTCTTATAGTTTTCTGCATACAGGTCTTTTGTCTCCCTAGGTAGGTTTATTCCTAGGTATTTTATTATTTTTGTTGCAATGGTAAATGGGAGTGTTTCCTTAATTTCTCTTTCAAATTTTTCATCATTAGTGTATAGGAATGCAAGAGATTTCTGTGCATTAATTTTGTATCCTGCAACTTTACCGGATTCATTGATTAGCTCTAGTAGTTTTCTGGTGGCATCTTTAGGATTCTCTATGTATAGTATGATGTCATCTGCAGTGACAGTTTTACTTCTTCTTTTCCAATTTTTATTCCTTTTATTTCTTTTTCTTCTCTGATTGCCGTGGCTAGGACTTCCAAAACTATGTTGAATTTATAGTGGTGAGAGTGGACATCCTTGTCTTGTTCCTGATCTTAGAGGAAATGCTTTCAGTTTTTCACCATTGAAAATGATGTTTGCTGTGGGTTTGTCGTATATGACCTTTATTATGTTAAGGTAGGTTCCCTCTATGCCCACTTTCTGGAGAGTTTTTAATCATAAATGGGTGTTGAATTTTGTCAAAAGCTTTTTCTGCATCTATTGGGATGATCATATGGTTTTTTTTTTTTTTTTTTTTGCGGTACGTGGGCCTCTCACTGCTATGGTCTCTCGCGTTGTGGAGCACAGACTCTGGACACGCAGGCCCAGTGGCCATGGCTTACGGGCCCAGCTGCTCTGTGGCATGTGGGATCTTCCCGGACCGGGGCACGAACCCGTGTCCCCTGCATCGGCAGGCGGACTCTCAATCACTGCACCACCAGGGAAGCCCGATCATATGGTTTTTATTCTTCAGTTTGTTAATATGGTGTATCACATTGATTGATTTATGTATATTAAAGAATCCTTGCATCCCTGGGATAAATCCCACTTGATCGTGGTGTATGATCCTTTTAATGTGTTATTCTATTCTGTTTGCTAGTATTTTGTTGAGGATTTTTGCATCTATATTCATCAATGATATTGGTCTGTAATTTTCTTTTTTTGTAGTATCTTTGTCTGGTTTTGGTATCAGGGTGATTGTGGCCTCATAGAATGAGTTTGGAAGTGTTCCTTCCTCCGCAATTTTTTGGAAGAGTTTGAGAAGGATGGGTGTTAGCTCTTCTCTAAATGTTTGAGAGAATTCAGCTGTGAAGCCATCTGGTCTTGGACTTTTGTTTGTTGGAAGATTTTTAATCACAGTTTCAATTTCATTACTTGTGATTGGTCTGTTCATATTTTCTGTTTCTTCCTGGTTCAGTCTTGGAAGGTTATACCTTTCTAGGAATTTGTCTATTTCTTCCAGGTTGTCCATTTTATTGGCATAGAGTTGCTTGTAGTAGTCTCTTAGGATGCTTTGTATTTCTGCGGTATCTGTTGTAACTTCTCCTTTTTCATTTCTAATTTTATTGATTTGAGTCCTCTCCTCCTTTTTCTTGATGAGTCTGGCTAATGGTTTATCGATTTTGTTTATCTTCTCAAAGAACCAGCTTTTAGTTTTATTGATCCTTGCTATTGTTTTCTTTGTTTCTATTTCATTTATTTCTGCTCTGATCTTTATGATTTCTTTCCTTCTGCTAACTTTGGGTTTTGTTTGTTCTTCTTTCTCTAGTTCCTTTAGGTGTAAAGTTAGATTGTTTATTTGAGATTTTTCTTGTTTCTTGAGGTAGGCTTGTATAGCTATAAACTTCCCTCTTAGAACTGCTTTTGCTGCATCCTATAGGTTTTGGATTGTCATGTTTTCATTGTCATTTGTCTCTAGGTATTTTTTTATTTCCTCTTTGATTTCTTCAGTGATCTCTTGGTTATTTAGTAACTTATTGTTTAGCCTCCATATGTTTGTGTTTTTTACATTTTTTCCCTGTAATTGATTTCTAATCTCATAGCGTTGTGGCCAGAAAAGATGCTTGATATGATTTCAATTTTCTTAAATTTACTGTACCTTGATTTGTGACCCAAGATGTGATCTATCCTGGAGAATGTTCCGTGTGCACTTGAGAAGAAAGTGTAATCTGCTATTTCTGGATGGAATGTCCTATAAATATCAATTAAATCTATCTGGTCTGTTGTGTCATTTAAAGCTTCTGTTTCCTTATTTATTTTCATTTTGGATGATCTGTCCATTGGTGTAAGTGAGGTGTTAAAGTCCCCCAGTATTATTGTGTTACTGTCGATTTCCTCTTTTATAGCTGTTAGCAGTTGCCTTATGTATTGAGGTGCTCCTATGTTGGGTGCATATATATTTATAATTGTTACATCTTCTTGGATTGATCCCTTGATCATTATGTAGTGTCCTTCCTTGTGTCTTGTAACATTCTTTATTTTAAAGTCTATTTTATCTGATATGAGTATTGCTACTCCAGGTTTCTTTTATTTCCATTGGCATGGAATATCTTTTTCCATCCCCTCACTTTCAGTCTGTATTTGTCCCTAGGTCTGAAGTGGGTCTCTTGTAAACAGCATATAGATGGGTCTTGTTTTTGTATCCATTCAGCAAGCCTGTGTCCTCTGGTTGGAACATTTAATCCATTCCCGTTTAAGGTAATTATCAATATGTATGTTCCTATGACCATTTTCTTAATTGTTTTGCATTTGATTTGTAGGTCCTTTTCTTCTCTTGTGTTTCCCACTTAGAGAAGTTCGTTTAGCATTTGTTGTAGAGCTGGTTTGGTGGTGCTGAATTCTTTTAGCTTTTACTTGTCTTATAAAGCTTTTGATTTCTCCATCGAATCTGAATGAGATCCTTGCTGGGTAGAGTAATCTTGGTTGTAGGTTCTTCCCTTTCATCACTTTAAGTATATCATGCTACTCCTTTCTGTCTTGTAGAGTTTCTGCTGAGAAATCAGCTGTTAACCTTATGGGAGTTCCCTTGTATGCTGTCATTTTTCCCTTGCTGCTTTCAATAATTTTTCTTTGTCTTTAATTTTTGCCAGTTTGATTACTATGTGTCTTGGCATGTTTCTCCTTGGGTTTGTCCTGTATGGGACTCTCTGCGCTTCCTGGACTTGGGTGGCTATTTCCTTTCCTGTGTTAGGGCAGTTTTCCACTATAATCTCTTCAGGTATTTTCTTGGGTCCTTTGTCTCTCTCTTCTCCTTCTGGGACCCCTATAATGTGAATGTTGTTGGGTTTAATGTTGTCTCAGAGGTCTCTTAGACTGTCTTCGTTTCTTTTCATTCTTTTTTCTTTATTCTGTTCCGCAGCAGTGAATTCCACCATTCTGTCTTCCAGGTCACTTATTTGTTCTTCAGCCTCAGGTATTCTGCTATTGATTCCTTCTAGTGTAGTTTTCATTTCAGTTATTGTATTGCTCATCTCTGTTTGTTCTTTAATTTTTCGAGGTCTTTGTTAAACATTTCTCGCATCTTCATGATCTTTGCCTTCATTCTTTTTCTGAGGTCCTGGATCATCTTCACTATCATTATTCTGAATTCTTTTTCTGGAAAGTTGCCTATCTCCACTTCATGTAGTTGTTTTTCTGGGGTTTTATCTTGTTCCTTCATCTGGTACATAGCCCTCTGCCTTTTCATCTTGTCTATCTTTCTGTGAATGTGGTTTTTGTTCCACAGGCTGTAGGATTGTAGTTCTTCTTGCTTCTGCTGTCTGCCCTCTGGTCTCTTTTTTGTTTTTACATTGCAATTGTCTGATATGTCTCTGAAGTCTTTTTTTTAATATATTAATTTAATTTAATTTATTTATTTATTAATTTTGCTGCACCTGGTCTTAGTTGCGGCATGTAGGTTCTTCACTGCGGCAGGCGAGCTTTTCTTTAATTGTGGCATGCATGCTCCAGGGCCCATGGACTCCAGAGTGCATGGACTCTATAGTTTGTGGCACGCGGGCTTAGTTGCCCTGCAGCATGTAGGATCTTAGTTCCCCGACCAGGGATCGAACCCACATCCCCTGCACTGGAAGACGGATTCTTTACCACTGGACCAGTAGGGAAGTCCCAAGTTTTTCTAATTTGGGTTTTCAAGTAAACTAAATGCCCTCTTCTTGAAAAAAATTACAATAAATAAAAGTTGTGCACATATAGAATAAAAAATAAGTTTATTCTGTTTGAAAGTAATTATAATAAGATGCTGCTCCTTTGGTTTATTTTGTTTATTTTGTTCTTTGTTTTTCCAAAAAAACCAGCCCCCATTTATTATTTCAAGGTTTCTGTCGGTCAGCAGTCTGGGCACAGTAAAGCTGAGAATGCTGCAGTTGTCATCTAAGGCTTGGGGTACCCTTCAAGGCCCATTCACATTGCTGACAGAATTCCATTATAGGATTGAGGTCGCTGTTTTCTGGATAACTGTTGGCCAGAGACCATTCTCAGCTCCTGGGTGCTGCCTGCAGTTCCTTGCTACATGGCCTTTATAGGCAGTTCTTGGCATGGTTGTTTGCTTGCTTCCAGATTAGCAGGAGCATGTGTCTCTGACATTCTAAAGGGCTCAGTCACTTTTAAAGACTCACCTGATAAGGTCCGACCCAGCTGGATCATCTCCCTTTGGATTAACTCAAAAACAACTGATAAGAAACCTAGTCATGGGAATGATATCCCATCACAGTCACTCCCCTGCACTCAAGGGGAGGAGATTATACAAACTGTGTACACACCAGGGGCTGGAATACTTGGGGGTCATCTTAGAATTCTGCCTACCACAGCTACTTTCCCACCACTGCCTCTGGGGAGGCTTCTTTGGTTTAATAAGAAGTTATGTGGTTTTTAAAAAGATGAGACAAACAGTATCATACAATTGACATTAACTTTTGCTTTGATGGACAGGAAGGTTGAAACCCTGATTCACTCAAGTCTATGGTAGCAAATAGAATCGTGGCCAGTTAAGGATGAGCTGGGATCTCGAACACCAGATTTTCTACCACTCTTCATGTTGAATTCATGTTACTTCATTTCCTTTGTTCCCAAGTCATTGAAGTCATCTTTGGCAAAGCCTACTTCCCTACTGCCATCTGTCAACAAGGAAAGGATTACAGATTTACTTTCCACTTGAAGATAATTTGAGCAGAAGTAACGTTCAAAAGTATTCTGAGGGCTTTCAGGTCACTACAGTTTTCTGACTGAAGCTTTTGAAAAAGCTTCTCCTTTGTCACTCTCAATGCCAGCCTGTAGAAGCATTTGCTTCAGTTTTATATTATATATATAACGGAAAGTCTGAAGCTTCATCCCTCCAAGTTATTCTTCTAAGTGTATAGGCTTGGCCAAAAGACCTTGTAGTTTTTGTTTTGTTTTTCAGAAGAATGAGGTTGGTGACTCCAGGACCTTGAACGGAAGGATCTACATCATTCACTGTATTTACCAAAACTATCTGCCTAATGAACCAAATTGTGAGCAAACTCCTCCCAGTAGAATTGCTTGGAGAACTTGCTTTCCTTTTATCTTTCTCTTAAGTGCACACACACCTTCTGCTTCGAGTTCAATAAGCACTTCATGACCTGTCTTATTCTATATGGTCGATAATATTCTATTATTATTTGACAAAATCTCTTGAAAAGATGGTGATTCAAGGCCCTGGTTTGGAGGAAGACGAAGATATTCAGAGCTTAGGCAGGGCTGTTTGCAGGGTCTTTGGCATTGATGCCAAACTACTGGCCAACATGCAGAGCTGCTTTCTTCTAAAAGGCAGTGTGACCAAATGGGCAGCTGAACTTCCCGAGGTGCCTCCTGGAACCTGAGATGGGAGTCTTCTTTTCATCCAAGTTTGCTTGGCAAAGTCTTTTCACAGTTTTAAAGGAGTTAGTGGTATCTATATTTTCAAAAATGGGCTCAGAAAACATGTTTTTTTCCTCTGAAGGCACTGGTCAGTAATAATGAACAAAACCCAGAAGTTCACAGAGAAATGTTTGTAGTTCATTCTTTTCCATGCCAAAGAGAAATGTTATCACTTTCAATTATTCAAAGATCTGCTTCAAAATAAAAGAAAGGAATATTACACATTTTGGAGTGTGATCGTCAACTGACATATTCCACCTCAGCTTCAAGCCCCCTGATGGACCAATTTCAGGGCATGTGGCTTTACCAAGGTCTCTCCAGTCCCATGGGGATTCTTTGGTTTGGCATGAGCAATAGCTTTGGATGAGCGATCCTGCAGGATACTTGAAAATAAGGCTCCTGATTTGAGATGAATCCATTTGATAAGATTCTGGTATTTCCAAAACAGGATTCTTCTCATGAATCCACACTATCTGAGATATATTTTAGGATGTAGAAGTGTCAGGTGCTCCGTCAGCTTTGCTGGCCTCAGGTTTACATTGGCAGAATCCTGCCTCATCCAGAGCACCAAGACTTGATATCTGATTGCATTCAGCAATAAAGTAAACCCAAAAAGCACAAATATTTGTTCGTACTGTGATTTATTTCTTTCAACATTTCCAATTTAAGCTAGACATAACAAAAGCAAAGGCCGATATTTTTATTCAAAATGATAGGTTATGTTTTATTTAATTCTCATCAGTGGTAAACAATTTTAGAAATCCTAGAATGTCAACAGTGACAATGGTATGTTACCCAACCACACACTCACTTAGCATGCGATAAGACAGTTTAATAAGCAAGTGGAAGGAAAAATTTGGAAATTTATACCAGCAAACTGCTCCATTCGCTAATTACTTGTGTAATCAAAGAGGCAATTGCAAAAGCTTTTTGCATCTTCCAGAAATCTCCGGAAGTTCCTCACTACTGATAATGAACGATGATGTGCAGTTCTACAGATTTAAAAAGAATCACATAGCTTCCCATGTGTTACACTTTCCGCTGCATTTGTGTCTTTTTATATTGCCAGTATTTTCACAGATACATGAGTAGTAAAAAGCAAAGAATCAACAGGATTCAGAAAATTGTGATGTTCTTTCATTTCCCTCCAGACTCATATGAGTAATCTAAAGGATGAGCATGGCACAGGCACATGGGGAAATGGCCTTGGCTTTTCTTACTTACACTTCACTGCAATTCTCTGTTAACTTTCCATTCGGTTAAACTTCCATATACAGTATCGTAGGCATAATCTTGCATTCTATTCATACTGACTCTGATTTACTGCAAATAACTTGATAACCATGGAGCGCTAGTCTTGGCCATGTCTTGATCGTGAATGAAACTCTTTAAATGTAGACTTCGATGTTTCCTGTGATCACCTTGCATAAATCAATAGCTGTTTTCTATTTCCACCATCAGTCTTCTTGTAAAATAGAATTGGAACAAGCTGAGTAAAATGATCTTTTTATCATGTCTTGCAACTATCCTGTCTTTATCATTCCAATGATTGTGAATTTGTACACTTATAGAAATCAACTCATGAGTGCTAAAAAATTGCTTTTATATACAGACAAAATAAGCTCCTAAAAGTAAGTGCGATTTTCCAAGAAAAATAAAATACTTTTACTTGAGAGTGTCAGGTACATTACACTCTTTTCAACTTGTCTTGAATGAGTGAAGGTAATCTATTATCAATGGTTTTACCACAAAAACCAATATTCACTCTTGAGTTGCAATGTCTTCAAATTTTTTCAACTTTTTCATGCTTTCTGAAATTTTTCAGTGCATCCTAAAATTTTTCAAAGCTATTTTCCATCTGAAATTCTTTGTGACTGATTTTTTTAAGTGAGACCAATAACTATAAGTAACAGAATACTGCATTCTTTGTAACAGCATATTCCAACCATTGAACAATTTTCTTAAAGCTTTGCAGTTTACCTGGGATGTTTTGTAATCTTAAGGTAAATTTGTGTTGATACTGCCAATCATGTAATTTCATGAACTTCAAACTATATGCAGGGTCCCAAGTGGAAGCTGACTCATTCTCTGGCCAGTAGATGAACTCTGATTAATTACTGGTGACGATAAAGCCCTCTATTGCATGTTGCTGTCTTTGGTGTCGTTCTTCAATTTACAATGGAATATTAGCACATCTTGTAAATGATTATAACAGACTTTTGTTCTGACAATGTTTTAAAATAACCACAGTTCCAAAACAAACAAAACTCACACAGGCATACACACAACTGACCACAGATGAAACAATCACACTGCTAAAGAAGAATAACAACAACAAAATGTGTGTACCAAGCCTTGCAGACTGTACAGTGCTGACAGGAACAAATAAGTCCACATGAGGACACAGGCAAAACATCAACTGAGAATGATGCCAGATCTCACCATCATTTGAGGTGAGATGCTCAATAGTGCCATCTGAGTCCATTCAGGCTGCTATAACAAAAATATCATAGATGGCTATAAACAACAGAAATTTATTTATCACAATTCTGAAGGCTGAAAGATCAAGGTACCATTCGATTCAGTGTCTGGTGAGAACACACTTCTTGGTGCATTGATGGCCAATTTCTCATGGTATCCTCACTTGACAGAGAGCTGAGAGGGGAAGCAGGCTCTCTTGTGACTTGTATAAGGGCACTAATGCCATTCATGAGGTCTTCACCCTTATGATCCCATCTAACCCGAATTACCTCCCAAAGGCCTGACCTCCTAATACTATCACATTGGGAGGTAGAGTTTCAATATGTTAATTTTGGGTGGACACAAACATTCAGTCCATAAGGTGTCCCTAGTTTTTCTTTGATTTTTTTTTTCTGTCTACATGAAAAGTTGGATGTTTTTACATTTTCACAAGACAAATAGGACCATGACTTACATTTTATAATTTACATAGCTGGTTTGAGAGGTATAATTATTGTTCCCTCTGGAATGCTGGGTAGGCCCATGCTCGCTGCACCCCCATCTCTGCCACTGCCCCACCCTTGCCCTACATTATATTTACACAGTTCTTCCAGAAGCCGAATGATACCCACTTAGGCATAAATCTGGGTTTTAGTGTATGAGTTTTTTATAAAAGCTTATGTATTTTATTATTCAATAGTTAGAAGGGGAGTTCGTGGTTTTCTCCTTTGAGGAGACAGTAGATTTTAAAGTATATTTTCAAATGCATTTGGCAATGATTTCAGAGAAGAAATGACAAGATTACAAAAGGAGCTAGAAAGAAAGAAAGCAAAACTTAGTAGCAAAATATCAAGTGTCCTTATTTGCCACAGATCCACAAATAAATGGCAGGGACATCACAGGGGTCCAGAGAATGGTTTCACAAGCAATTATAGAGTTAAGAACTTTCAGAGATGAGCTTGAGACAACATGAACTATTTCACGTGCAAATCAAAATCTCAAAGCCAATGAAATTGATAGTGTATTACCCTTACAGAAACACTGAGGAGGAATGGCAATGTAACCACCTTAAATGGCCACTGTTGTCTGCTAGTGACACCTCTTAGTGAGGACTGGGAACACAGCAATATCCATTAGGGCTTATGGTGCCAGGTTCCAAGGAAGAGCTCCCTGACAGGTGTTATTCCTTGCTTCATAAAGTCTCAATGTCCTTTTGGGCCTGGATGCCCATTTCTTGTACAACGGTTGTACTCTGAGTCTAACCAATAGCTGATGTACATGGTAACCAAAGTGAAAAGCAGATATCTCAAATATAGACTAAGAATTCATGTTAGAAAACAAAGATGAATAACACAAACTTTATTTTTTTATACTTCATGCTAATTTTATTTTATTTATTTTAACTTATTTTTTATTGAAGTATAGTTGATTTACAATGTTATGTTAATTTCTGCTGCACAACAAAGTGACTCAGTTATACACATATATACATTCTTTTTTATATTCTTTTTCATTATGGTTTATCCCAGGATATTGAATATAGTTCCCTGTGCTATACAGTAGGACCTTGTTGTTATTCTATATGTAATAGTTTGCATCTACTAACCCCAAACTCTCAGTCCATCCCTTCCCCACCCCCTGCCCCCTTGGCAACCACAAGTCTGTTCTCTATGTCTGTGAGTCTGCTTATGTTTCATAGATAGGTTCATTTGTGCCATACTTTAGATTCTACATATAAGTGATACCATATGGTATTTGTCTTTCTCTTTCTGACTTACTTCACTTAGTATGATCATCTCTAGTTCCATCCATGTTGCTGCAAATGGCATTAGTTCGTTCTTTTTTATGGCCGAGTAATATTCCATTGTATATATGTACCACATCGTCTTTGCCCATTTATCTGTTAATGGATATTTAGGTCGCTTCCATGTCTTGGCTATTGTGAATAGAGCTGCTATGAACATAGGGGTGCATGTATCTTTCTGAATTATAGTTTTGTCTGGATATATGCCCAGGAGTGGGATTGCTGGATCATATGGCAACTCTATTTTTAGTTTTCTGAAGAACCTCCATACTGTTTTCCATAGTGCCTACACCAACTTACATTCCCACCAACAATGTAGTAGGGTTCCCTTTTCTCTACACCCTCTTCCAGCATTTGCTATTTGTAGACTTTTTAATGATGGCCATTCTGACCAGTGTGAAGTGGTAGCTCATTTTTGTTTTGATTTGCATTTCTCTAATAATTAGCAATATTGAGCATTTTTTTACGTACCTATTGGCCATCTGTATGTCTTCTTTGGAGAAACGTCTATTTAGGTCTTCTGCCCTTTTTTGATTGGGTTCTGTATAAAACAGACTTTTATTTATTTTTTATTTCTTTTGCGGTACGCAGGCCTCTCACTGTTGTGGCCTCTCCTGTTGTGGAGCACAGGCTCCGGATGCTCAGGCTCAGCGGCCATGGCTCACGGGCCTAGCTGCTCCGCGGCACGTGGGATCTTCCTGGACCGGGGCATGAACCCGTGTCCCCTGCATCGGCAGGCGGACTCTCAACCACTGCGCCACCAGGGAAGCCCTAAAACAAACTTTTTAAAAGACGCGAAATAGAAAAAGAAGCAAGGTATTCTGTGAAACATAATTAAAGGCAATAAAAAACAATTAAAAGACAATTTTAAATGGATTTTAAATGTTCATTGATTGTTATGGTTGTTTTTTGTTTGTCGCTATAGCACTTAGAAACACTGAAAAATATTCAAATCGTTTTTAGAACTTACCCAAATAAAATTCTTTGCCTCAAAAGTACACCCTGTGAAGTCAGAATAGTGGTTATCCTTAAGGGTGGCAGTGCCCAGAAAGGGCAGGAGAGGCCTTTTGGGGTATTAGTAAGGTCTTTTGCCCCTGGGACTGGTTGTGTGGGTGTGTTCCAGCCGTGTGCCGGAGTCTGTGCAAATCATCTCTGAAAGCCGAGTTCTTATTTCCAGGAATTTGTGAGCTAGTTGTTAAACACAGCCATCAATAAAAATTATATTATGGAAACTTAAGATTAAATAAATTATATAAAACTTCCTAATTATTTTACTATATTTAACTGTTATCCATGCTCTTGAGGTTATTTATGCACATTGTATCTGTGTGACGGAAATATATAACATATACAGATATATATGTATATATTACTACATGTCTCTCCCCAACTCTGCATTCAGTGACATCATGTTGGTAGTTTGAAATGGGCCGTGGTGGCTGATTTCATTTGCACCACAGAAATGGACAAACATTAGAAGTCAGGGCTTAAGTTTTATTGATTTTTCTAGACTTAGGAAAGTAATGGAGAAAACATTAATAATTCAGATTGAACTTAAAAGTATATCACGTCTGTAGCCATTACATTGTAAATAGAACAGAAAAATGAGGAAATAGTCTTTCAATATTTGAAAACTATTATCCAGTTCAGCGAAGTTGCTCACATCATTGACAAATAAGTTCAGACATACCTCTTCATTATTTCACTTTTGTCTTACTTATTAATATAAAGAAAAATATTAACCAACATTCATGTCATCAGTCATTAGTTGCAAACTTAGATTGTCCACTGGTATAAGAAATAAGGAAAAATCAATTTTTTTCTCATAATTTCTTCATTTCTGTTCCTTTGTTTCTGTTTTCTTTTTCTGTAATTCTAATTAATTACATTAATTTAATGCAAGGCCTCATTACTCTCGTATTTTCCACCTCTCTGTTTATTTGTTACACTTTCTGGGAGATTTCTTCAACTTTATGTTCCTTCTGTTGAATTTTTAAAATTTAACAATCATTTTAAATTTCCAAGACTTCTTTCTTATTCTCTAATTCTGCTATATTTGCAACATCCTTTTCTTGTTTTAGAGGTGGAATTTTAATTTTTTAGATATTTCTGAATATACAAAAGGGTATTTTTAAAATTATTTATTTATTTATTTTTGGCTGTGTTGGGTCCCTGTTGCTGCACACGGGCTTTCTCTAGTTGCAGCGAGCGGGGGCTACTCTTCGTTGTGGTGCGAGGTCTTCTCATTGCAATGGCCCCTCCTGCGGTGGAGCATGGGCCCCAGGCCCGCGGGCTCCAGACCGCAGGCTCAGCAGCTGTGGCACACGGGCCTAGCTGCTCGGCGGCACGTGGGATCCTCCCAGACCAGGGCTTGAACCCACGTCCTCTGCATTGCCAAGTGGACTCCCAACTGCTGCCGCCACCACGGAAGCCCAAAAGGGTATTTTTTTAAGTTGTCCATGATTCTCTGAATTACTTGTCTCTTGTAGGATTGATTTCTCTGTTTAATTTGGTCCTTCTTTTTTCTTGTTACAGTCTTTTCTCCAATGTCTAGTGATTCTTGGTTGCTCATTTATATTTAAAAATGAGGCAATAGTAAAGCCTGTTCCTTGGAGCTTGACTGTATGTTTGGGCTTGTTGAATGACAGCCTTTGTCTTCAGGTGAGCAGTTGGAGATCAGCCAATTTGCTTGGGGACATTAAAATGCAGGGCTCCTGCATTGTTATCTTGTTGTCTCCTGGCAGGTTGGTCAATTTCCTTAGGGAAGTCCCTCCCTATTTACATTAACCTTGGGAGTAAACAGTAGGCAGCCTGTGACCAAGGGCAGGTAAGGTGACTCTTCCATATACAGACTCCTGTTTTCTGCCACACTTCATTTCTGCCCTCTGTACTACCTGCTTTTGTTGAGACTTTGAGTCCTGAACCTCTCTGAGTTTCTATAGGCAAATCAGCTCCCTGCTCATTGCAGGCCACTTCTTAGGAATGTCAAGAAACAGTTTCCTACACCCTGCTTCATCAGTTACCACCCCATTTCCTGGTTTTTGTCTCGAAAAAGTTTTAGAAATTCTCATCATTGTTCACTATTTTGAAACAGAAAGCTCAACTCATTTTTAACTGTTTGAGACTTCATATATAGGGCTGTTTCCTTTGGGTGGGGTAAGAAGAGTTATGGGTATGGGGGTGTTGTCATAATGTTTTAAAGACCTGAGCTAATATTTCTGTAATTATTGGTTCATGTAAGCCCTCTGTCTTGTTTCCTTAAATGTATTTATCCGCATTCCTCACTCCTCTCCCTCTCCTTCCACTGGGCAACCATTTTACTGTATGGGATGATGTATATATCCTTCTATTTGTATGTATCCCCGTAAAATAATGTATCATTATTCTCTGTGAACTTATTTTTTAATTTATACAAATGATATTGTGCTAAATATTTCATTCTCCTACTTTTTTCGGTCAGCTCAAGCTTATTAATTATATTTTCAGAAATTCCCACATCTCTCTTATTTGTTTTCTGCTTGATCTGTCAGTTAAAATCTCCAACTATAATTAATGTATCTATTTCTGTCAGTTGTGATTTAATATATATTTGTTTTATTAAGTGCTTATGTGTACATGGTTATATCATTTTGTATTTTTGTATTTGTATATCATTTTGTATTTGTATATCATTTTGTATTATTAGTATATATTATCCCTTACTAACTTTAATTCTACTTTTTACTTGAATTTTAGTTTTTCAGGTATTAAGATTGCTACCTGAGCTTTCTTTTAATTTTCTATTTTTGCCTGGTATATCTTTTTCTATTCTTCTATTTCTAACTTTTCTATGCCTTTCTGTTTTATTTATTTATACTATTTTTGGCTGCGTTGGGTCTTCGTTGCTGCTCGTGGGCTTTTTCTAGTTGTGACTCTCCTGGGCCTCTAGATTGCTGACTGCAGATCTAGGGACTTGTTAGCCTCCATAATCACGTGAACCAAGTCCTTACAATCAATCTATCTAGCATCTCTCTATAGTCTCTATACAGAGATAGTTTATCTATCTATCTATCTATCCTTTTTGTTCTGTTTCTCTGGCGAACTCTAATACAGTAGCTTCACCATTTACATATATTTTACTTAATATTATATTAGGATTTGTTTCTTACATGGCATTTCTACTTCCATTTTTTCTTTTCTCTTGTTTCCTGCTTTCCTTTGAGTGGAAGAAATTTTCTTCTCATGAAGCAAGTATGTCCTACAGAATGCCTCTCTAGTCAATGTTTTATCAATAAAATGCTTCTTGATTTTTAATATCGAAGTGTCATAATCCATAAGTACATAACGATGAAAGACTTTTGGGGGCTGATGTTTATGTAGGAAAAAAATTGGTATTTACATTCCCCCAACTAAGTACAATTTTTTTTTTAATATTATTTATTTATTTTTGGCTGTGTTGGGTCTTCATTGCTATGAGCGGGCTTTCTCTAGTTGTGGCGAGCGAGGGCTATTCTTCGTTGTGGTGCGCGGGCTTCTCATTGCAGTGGCTTCTCTTGTTGCAGAGCACGGGCTCTAGGGTGTGCAGGCTTCCGTAGTTGTGGCACCCAGGCTCAGTAGTTGT
This sequence comes from Globicephala melas, assembly GCF_963455315.2. Classification (NCBI taxonomy): domain Eukaryota; kingdom Metazoa; phylum Chordata; class Mammalia; order Artiodactyla; family Delphinidae; genus Globicephala; species Globicephala melas. The sequence continues at coordinate 45,804,799 of NC_083330.1, read as the reverse complement.
GGCTCGCAGGCTGTAGAGCGCAGGCTCAGTAGTTGTGGCGCACAGACTTAGTCGCTCCACAGCATGTGGGATCTTCCCGGACCAGGGCTTGAACCCCTGTCCTCTGCATTGGCAGGTGGATTCTTAACCACTGCACCACCAGGGAAGTCCCCAGTACAATAGTTTTAATAACATGATGTGAAGGAAGTGTTAAGTTACATTCCTGATAAAATTGGTAAAATGTCCAAATCACGTGTAGGCATTTTGAAAAGTGCACTAAGTACCAAGTAAGGGGATATGTGTTCCAGATGTTGCAGAAACAGAGAGAAGAGAATAGAAAAATTTCAAAGCTGTAAAGCATATGGTGGAGTGTAAGACCTAGCAGAGAGGAGAGAGGTACTTTCATGCAGGACACACAATATGAACCAGCAGAACTCAAGAAACTGGCATGAGGACACAGGATGAAGTACAGGCTGCAAACAGTGGCAGAAAAAATGTCAAAGTCTACATTCTGAACCACTGGCCCCATTCCCAAGCTTGGCTCTCATAGCACTGGATGTTGGGCTTTTTTCTATTATCAGCTCCACCTCAGACAGTTCTGGAAGATTACCCTCCAGAGAAAGTGATCAGCCACAAAGAAGAAATTTCAAACTTTAATCTGAGAGGGTTGCCAAAAAGAGGCTGGGACCCCATCCAATTACTCTTCAGAAAATGCCATCAGAACAATCCCCAACCATTCAGAGCTTCCAATCAGTGTCTATCAAAATGATCATATGGCTTTTCTCCTTTCATTTATTACAGTAGAACTCTTCTAACCAACTTACATTTAACTGACCAATTGCCTCACCATCTCTCAGGAAAACTTATTGACAAATGTTTATGATATACTGCACGCTTATGGCTAGTAGGCTACTCTCTGGTATAATCACATACTTCCATTCCCACAAATTGAGTTATTTCGTTGTTTTTTGTCCCCAAATTGCTTTTTGCCACTTGTGCTTGTTATTTTAAATATTTAATCAAATATTTCTTAATTTGGTAAAATATGAGTGTGAAGCAGAAGAGCTGTTGATTCTGTTTAGAATAGGCAGAATTCTAAAGATTTCCCCCAAGATTCTCATCCCCTGGTTATTCAAACACTAATCTAGGTACTGTTTTATAGGGACTTCACAGATGGAATTAAAATGATTAATCAGCTGACCTTAAAATAGGGAGATTATCCTGGATTTTCCAGAGTAATCACATGAACCCTTAAAAGCAGAAGAGATGAGGTATAAGGGGAGAGCAGAAAGGTCAGAAGTGTGAGAACTCCCCCGCCATTGCTGGCTTTGAAGACTGAGAAAAGACGTCAAGAGCTGAGGAATGTGGGCAGCCTTTAGAAGATGAGAATGATCCTGGCCAAAAGACCACCAGGAAACAGTGATGTCAGTCCTACAATCTCACAGAAATAAATTCTGCCAATAACCCAAATGATTCTGGAAGTGATTCTCCCGTAAGAGCCTCCAGTCAGGAACGAAGCTCTGGCCAACACCTCGATTTCAGCCTTGTGGGACTCTAAGCAGAGCTTACTGAACTCTGACCAAAGACCTCTGAGATAGTAAATGGGTCTTGTGTTAAGCAACTCAGGTGGTGGTAATTTGTTACAGCAGCACTAGGAAACGAATACACTATTGAAAAGTAAATTTATTACTTTGAAAAATATTGGTAAGATGAGTTGCTGAAAAAAGCTGTCTTTGAATGTGATGTGACCACGACAATTGTAAAAGATTGGAAAGAAGATTGTAAAAATCTGCAGAAAAATACATTCCATCTGCTTCACAAATGCCCTAGAGGCTTCACTCCGCTTTAACAGCATCCAAACTAGAAATTTAGGGCAATACATGATGGGCATGGCTTACGTAGGAAAGACAACTCAGAAATCCATTGATCTATACTAAAAGAAAAGAACTTAGCTCTACATTTAAAGACTGATGTTACGTGTATGTAGTTTTAAGTTAGCCATATAAATTTGCCCCTGCATTTGAAGACTGGTGTTTATATGTTTTAAGTTAAAACAAAATGGATAAGGTATCTATGTCATTTTTTAAAGATTCCATGCTCTAAGCAAATTTTTTATTAACAGACAAATTATCAATCCTGATTGCCTCTGTTAAGAGAGTTTCTCCTGTAAACCAGTGAATCATCAACCGCTTCCCTAAAGTTCTAGGTTCCTGTTGTTACTGGTTATACTAGGTGTGTGCAGTGCTGTCTTTCACTATAGCTCTCTGCAGAATAATGCCTGTTATCCTGGGGCGGGGGGTCTGGGGGGGCTTTCCTTTCCTGTGCTTCTCCATCTTCAGCTCCCTACGTTGTACACGTGAGATAGTTTCATTGGATGCTATGAATTTTCACCAGAATTTTCAGTTTCCAAGTTGGCTAGGACCTGAAGTAACTTCCACACTGCACAGTCCTTGAATTACATGCCTACCTTCAGCATTTCCGGTTTTTACTGTTTCTGAGGCTGCAAACTGAAATGCTTTCAGGGTGAGGCAGGTAACCTAAATAAGGAAATCCTGAGAAAGGGAGTGACATGGGCTGGTGTAAGTAACAGGGAGTGGTAAGTCCAGTGATAAACCAGAGTTAGTGCCAAAAGAAATAAAGTGCCTGTTAGTGATTGCTGATGCTAATTTCGTGCCCACTACCACCTGCCTTTTAGATCTCCTTTCTAATTTTCATTTTACCTGCCACTTTACAAACTGACAGAAATATATACAATTTTACGAATGACAAAAAGATGTATTAATTATAAGTAATTTCCCAAAGTAAAGTTGTATTTTGTAATATAGCAGAACATTTTCCGCAACATTTTGGTGAATAACTGATATGCTGTTTTGTCATTGTATTGTACTCTTGTACAATGAGAAGGAACCGGAGGGTCTGAGAGGACCTACACATTTTTTGGAGAGAAAGTTGGGAAAAGAAAAGTTAAGGGGAAGTTGAAGAAGGTAGAAATAAAAACTGAGAGAGAAGAGCAAAGCAAGAATTTTGAGGCAATAGGAAAAGGCCTTTGAAATTTGTCATCACTAACTTGGAAATACAGTTTTCTAGATTGTAGGTAACAGCCTGCTCAAAAGTAAATTCCAATTATATTCAATGACTTTTTAAATACTGTTTTATACCCTGCAGAGGGTCATGAAAAATTTCCATGTGCTTATGAGGAATTCTTCTTGAGAGATTCTTTTCTAATCATTGATGAGAAATCAATTTTAAATCACTCCTGAATCCCTTTGAGAAAAAGTTGCATATATTCTTTCCCACAGCTCAATTGCATTAGAACATTAGCACGGAGATATTTGGCAGAGCAAAAATCTAGTGTATTTTGACTATTTAGGTGTTAAAAGTTTTAGGGTGAGGTTTCATTTTGTTCTACAAAGTCTGCCAAATTCTGACTAAAACAAATAGGCCAGCAGTATAAAACTAGATACTGGTTACATGTCTTTTTGCATGAAACCTGTTGTAAGTAGATAATTGTATAAGAAAATTACAGGGTTGTAGTGTTAAGAATTTTAAAACTAACTATGTAACTAACTAACTAACTTTCTGAAATGCATCAGAACCAAAAGCCCAGATAGAGCTCTGCTTCGTGGCTCAAAGCAAACTGACCAAAAGATATAAAAGTTAATTCCCTTATTACATTATATTTTGGAGAGTTATTGAAGTTGCTGAAGATTAAGGATATTGAAACAATTATAATTTCAGATGCTGTCTTGTGACATTATGTGGTTTGAGGCAGGACGTGGTTAGGAGGGATTTTTTTCAGTAATAGGAAACAGAGGCAGGAATATCTAGAAAGAGATGTTAGGATAATTGCAAACTGACAACTTGTATAATTCCTGGATTGATTGTTAATATTGAGGATAAAAATATTTGATAGTGTAACCTTGGTAACTAGGTGAAAATGAAATGTTACCCATAGTAGAGGATTTTAGATTTTTGACATTTTATGACTTGCGTGGATTTAAATAAGACTTTTACCATAAGTATTGGGTTGTTGAGGAGTTATTTTAGGCAGTTTAAGTCAGGGCAGGAAATAAAAGATTAGAGTTGTGTCAATGTCAGAGGCCTACAGGGGCCAGGCAGAGGACACAGTAAATGAGGGTGGCCTGGTATAAGAACAAGGGGAAATGTGGAGAGGGACCACCTGGGAGTGTGTGTTCCATCTGCAGGCGGCAGCTGTTGACATCTGGGGATGTGGGGTATGGGATCTTCAAACATTTTTAAGCGATTTTGGGTATCTGGGTTTTACGTAACATCTCTTGATGTTTAATTCAGCAAATAATGTCATTGATAATCACTCCCATGGGTAGCAAAATGTCCAATAGGAAAAATGAACAAATCAAGGGATAAATGGACCACAAATGACCTAGCATGTAACTGTTGTTCAACGGTAATAAGGGGGGAAAATCAAGCATGAAACTGGTATACTTAACAAAACACACACTTATAAAAGACTGTGTGAATAACGTCATGTTTTTACTTAGCCTTGCTTGGGCAATTTGAACATGGAAAGGGCTCTCTGCATTTGTGGATTTGATTTCTTGTTCCAAATACTTGGGTTTTAGGAGATGGCTCCAGCCTCTTTTTCTGAGTTAATACCCTGTTTTCTTCTGCATTTCCACTCACAGTGGAAGAGAGGGGAATGGATCTTCAGAGATACTGTGACTTACGGCAGGAATCTCCTCTCACAGCACTGCTGAATACAAAATTCCAAAAGGGGGAGGTTTTCAAGGACCTCTAGCTGAGTTGGTATTTATAGCACCTGAAATGTAGTAGGGATGCACTAACCATATAATTGCATTAAGAAGTTGAATTCTTTGCACTTTCTGCATTTTAAACATATATTGTGTTAAAATCAGAAATAAATGCTATTTTTTAAAGTTTAATCGATAGAAAACAGTATAGAGCACATACAATTCAAGCATTAAGTGTGTAAACGGCTTAGAGAAACAGCTTTCCTGGACAACCTGCTCACTAAATATTTATTTATCCCACCCTTAACCCCTGAGCTTCTCAGATTTCCTGAATTCCACTGACCTTGGTCTCTTTGTAGACCCACTCTGGATACATTCTCATCGAAGAACAGGTTTTCTCTTGTCTTGGGCCTGGATTTCTCCACGAGTACTGGCCAATGTGGGTGGGAAATTCCTTCCATATCCGCTTTGGTGGAATTGCCTGTCTCCTCTCTGAGACCACCACCCATTTTCTTCTCTTCTGGTTTAAGAATCATTTGTTCAATTTCTATTATTTTCCTGGTTACTCTGAAATTTTCAATTAATCGTATGGAATTTGGCAAAGTCTAAGTCCATAAACACTGCCACATCTTTCTCCCTCTCCTAAAGCAGATAAGGACGGTAGAGCGACTTCACCCTGATCATTCTGCCCTCGGCTTACATATTGCCCAATGTTTTAGTCTCACTTTTTTATACTCCCCAAATAGTTGCTATTATTGTTCTTATTTTATATACTTATTTGGATTTTCCCCTATGTTTACTGATTTCTCTGTTCACCACTGCTTTTTTTTTTATTTATTTAATTTATTTATTTTTGGCTGCGTTGGGTCTTCGTTGCTGCCCGTGGCCTTTCTCTAGTTGCAGCAAGGGGGGGCTACTCTTCATTGCAGTCGTGGGCTTTTCATTGTCGTGGCTTCTCTTGTTGCAGAGCACAGGCTCTAGGCACGCGGGCTTCAGTAGTTGTGGCACGTGGGTGCAGTGGTTGTGGCTTGCAGGCTCTAGAGCTCAGGCTCAGTAGTTGTGGCACACCGGCTTAGTTGCTCCACAGCATGTGGGATCTTCCCGGACCAGGGCTCGAACCCGTGTCCCCTGCATTGGCAGGCGGATTCTTAACCATTGCACCACCAGGGAAGCCCCACCATTGCTTTTTGAGTGCTACTCTCTCTTTCTGAGTTCAGTGTCCTTCTAATCATACTTTTTACTAGTCCCTTCAGTAAAGCTCCTTGGTGGGGGGCTCTCTCTTATGCCTGGAAATGTCTGTATTTCACTGTTTCTCTACCATGATAGGTAAACCAGGTTGGCAGTTATTTTTCTCTCTGCACTTTGAAAATATGATTCCATTAGTTTCTAGTTTCTATTGTTGCTTTTGCTACCAGCCTAAATATTGTTCTTTTGTAGGTAAACTGTTCTCTCTCTCTCAGACTCTTTGGTGTTTTGAAATTTCCTACATATCAAGGTGTGGATTTAATTTTTATTTATTTCACTTGGGACTTAGTGTGAATCTTGAATTTTCTATTGTAATTTCATCTTTAGCAGGCTTTTACCAAGAGAGCTCCTGTGCAACCTGAGTTGAAAGTATATTTTTCAGAGATGTGTTTTTGGGAAGTGTGTGTGTGTGTGTGTGTGTGTGTGTGTTTGTATGACCTTCTGTGGGAGTCCTAGGTGTATCACTGACCTAGAACCACATTCTATGTTAATGTCTTAGCTTAAAGATTTGCAAATCACAGAAGTAGGATACACACACTGGAGCTCCAAACTCCCTGGTGAGATAAGCCTTGGTGAGAAATGATCAGTTCTGACTCTTTCTATCCCCACCCAGAGCCTGGACTGAAACCTACATGCTTCCTGTCATCTCCCTGTGCTGGTGGATGGGTATTTTCTAGTTCTTTCCTTCCCCAAGGACATAACCCTTCAAGGTTGTAGCTACAGGCAGGGCTGTCAGTTCCAACTCTCTGCCTACTCTACTGTCCCCTTGTGGCCATAAGATCCCAAGTGCCCCGATTACCTGCATGGGGGCAGACACCCCCATGCAAGCTACTGCAGTGGCAGCCTTGGCCCTTTCTCTCTCATTTTCAGTTCCATCTTTCCTCTGGGCCTTTGGAGATTTCTCTTGCTTTCTCAGGAGCTCCGCTACACATTTAAAAGGATGTTTGTTGCATTTTATCTAGCACTTAAAGGAGTTTGTAGCAGGAAGGTTTCTATGTTTTCTAACCTCCTCAATAGTTCTGGAAACGGAGTTTCTCTATTCTTCCTTCTTTTTCTCTTTCTCCATTGGATCTTTCAGATCAGACAAAGACTCCCATGTCTAGAATATGGACAGGAGTTCCGAACATGGTTTGGCATCTTTCCTACTCAATAAATCCACTGCAGATCTCCTGGATTCAATATTTTATGCTAGCTACAGTTAATTGTAGAGCACCAAAAGCCACCCCAGGGAGTAGATTCCAGAGAAAATATCCCAAGACTTTTTTTATTCTAATTTTTACAGGTTCATTTAGAATTTATTTTTAAAAATCTTTTTAAAAAATTCATATGACCCTTATTAAGGTTAAATCTCATCTGTATTTTAGAGATTCCCAGGAGGTGGGAAGGCATATTAAAATAAGTGGAAGGGCCTAGTTCACAAAGCTACCCTTTGACACACTGCTTTGATTTGCTCACATTTACCTAGGGTGAAATTCACTTTAAAAGAGAGCCTGACAATCCTGTTTGTTTAGGGAATTTTGTTGTTGTTGTTGTTGTAGTTGTAATTGTAATTGTTAAGGTCAAGAAACATTGCCTTAGGATGTGTTACTTTCACTTACACTAATTGGAATGACCCAGATGAACACTAAAGACAGGGAAAAAGATTGGGAGCTTTGAATCTGTAGAGTGAGGAACAGAGGAAAGAAGGAGGGAAATGAGTTAGGATTTCAGTGAAGGGGCTGGCAGGTGGATGGGCAGGCTGAAACCTTAGGCAGCAGGCTTTGGGATGTACGATGGTTAGGGGCCTGCCTGCAATCACATGGCGCTCCCAGAAGAGCAATTGAGTAACATTTAATGGCGGAACTATTTAGAAAAACCAACAAGACTTGGTGAAGCACTGGGGGTGAACAAGAGCTAGAAACTGTATCACCTGCAGCCTGGAGAGGAGAGGGGAGGAGAGGGGACAGTGACTGGAATCTGGGGAGAGCTGGAGCTATAGGAGATGGGCTTCTGCCAGAACGCAAGCCCTGGGAGGGAGCTGGGGTCATAAACGCCTGAGCTCTCTCTCCTGCAACCCTTTGATCTCCTGCTAGTGCCAGCCATTGGCCCAACATCACTAGAGACCGAGGGCAAGGGAGTCCCATGGATGCAGTCAGGGGAGAGGGGTGCCTCCAAGGGCAAGAGCATTGCGGAGAAGGGTAGAGAGTGGATGCGGAGGGGAAGGGAGACGGTCCCGCTTGGCTGGTTGGAGGACGTGTGGGTTAGCATGGGGGCAGGGCAAGCACATAGCGCATCAGGCACTCTTTGACTTCCTTCTTTTCATTTTTCACAACCTTGCTTTCACACTGCTTCTGCTAATGCCTTTTCGTGTCAAAAGACTACCTTAATGACTGTTGAAAAGGCCCCAGTTTTGGAGCCTGTCTTCCGGAGGTGTAAATTCTTTCCCTATTCCTCGCGTGCCCCTCCCAGCTCCACTTCTCATGGAAAGATGACAGAAATCAAACCTGTCCCTTGGCAGGTTGTTCAGCACCTTGGTGACATCAGAGTGGCACTGAACAATAGGAACAGTAGTGAATTGCCCTCACGTGGGTTAAAACATCAAGGCAAATCTAGAACTCCACCAACCCGGCCATTTCCCCAGTGTCCAGGAGAATCAGGAGTGCAGAAACCATAGGTTCTGACCACAGAATCCAGTCTCCTCAGGCCACCCGTGTCTACTACACCCTCTCCAATTTAGTCTCTTGTGTCTCCATTAATCGTTGACCTTTCCTTATCCAGTAGCTATAGAGAAAAGAGAGTGAAAAGGGGAGGAGGAAGAAGTGAAGAAAAGAGAGCGTATGCCCTTGTCCTCTTTCTCTCTTAATCATTGAAATAATGCGCTACCGATTGCCCTATGAACGGGACCATGAGTGCTGGGACTGGTCAACGGAGGGCTCCAGAGCCAACCTTTCATCATTTGTTGATTCAATAACCATGTCCTGTAATAGTATTCTCAGCATTTGACTATGACATTACTCATAATGATTGGTATCTTTGTGTGGGGCTGTGGCTTATAGACTAAGGCTAGCCTGATGTTCCTTCTTAGGCTGCTCATATAAAATCTAATTTTTAGTCTGTGGAAACAGCCACTAATTGAAGCACGTGGGGCAATTTGAGAGGCTGCCTTTTTTGCCCTGTGGTAGATCACTTCCCTTCACCCCATTTCTGGTTGATCTATCTGCCCCTGTCATGTCACAGCTAATCACAGCTATGATGTTCCAATTCTGGTAACTGTGTACCAGGAGAATCAGGAGTGCAGAAATCACAGGCTCTGACCACAGGAACCAGGGCAGGGTCTTTCTTACACACAGGGGATCAAAAACATCTGTTGAAGCATAAATGAATGTTTTTCAGGATTGCATTTACTGCACCGAGGTGAAAGGGTATAATGATAATACGACTGAGAATTTAAAAGCATTATGGGGGTAATTAATAACAGTATCAACTTACAGGGGTTTTTGAAGATGAAATGAACTAATATTTGTGAAAATGCCTGGTAAAAACCTTAAAGCCCTACACACGTGTTAATTATTATCATCATATATTGATATTGTGGCTAACTAGTTTTTCTGGAAAGAGCATAAGATTTGGAGTCAGAAGATATCTCCCCCTTGAGGATGCCCAACTGTGGGACCTTGAAAATTTGCTCAGAGTTGCTCTCTGAGCATTATCCTTCTCATCTTTAAAGGGGAGATATTAATAGTGTTATTTTCCTTCCATATACAGCTCAGATGGTTAGTTGCAAAATGCTTTGAAAATTGTAAAGCACAACTTAAATGTTGGGTTTTATTTGTTTGAGTGATTAGAACACTGTGACCCAGTGGACAGAACGTCAACAGGATACATACCATCACCCACAGGAGCGATACGAAATTTGAGAATATACCCTTCTCAGAAAGTGTATCCATTTAGGGCCAAGGCAGTGTGGTTGTTGGAGCTGCAGACCACTCAAGGGTGGATGCCACGGCCTTGCTGCCACTGTGGAAATTCCAGCCAGCGGAGCCAACGGAATTACATTTGCGGAAGACTTCTAATGGTAGTATCAGGAAACCACTCTCCCATTCAGCTCTTGCCATGACTTCTAATGGATAGCAAAGTGGAAAACCTGCATTCCCTGAAGGGTTGAAAAGTAACAACACCAGACAGAGAATCAGAAGCTGGGTTCAAAACCCAATTCTCGTACATTCTGTCTGTGTGATGGCGGACAAGTCATTTATCATTGCTTAGCTGCAAACAGAGAATAATGAAACCTATTCTGCAGGACTGTTAGGAGGCTAAAATAAGTTTATGTATGTAATGTCATTTTGTAGACCAGAAAGCACTAAACAGATGTGAGCATTAGTATTCTTCCTAGACACTGAGGGGGATGATACGGAGCAGTAAAATCTCCTCACATGTAAATAGCAGAAGCAGAAAGGAAAACAAGCAAAAGTCCTGGGTAATTCACAAACTGGAATAACCAGCCTCTGAATCACATAGACTTGGCCAGGCCAGGTCCAATATTGAGCCCTGGTGGCCACTTCAGTGGCTGGAAAAGGGGCCTATGAGGAAGCTGAAGGAGTTATTTCCTCTACAGAAAATATACACGGGAGGGAAGCTAATGATTTCCAAGTACACACAGGACGGCTGTGGGAAATGTGGCCAGCAGCTGTGTGCCATTTCCACAGAAAACAGGACTTGCAGGTGGCCAGGATGAGGCTCTGTCGGGGTCAGTAGGACGGGAGATTTCTGTACCTGGGGCGACGGGGCAGGCCAGAGCCAGAGCCAGAGTGGCTGTGACCTGGTTATGTATTCAGCCAGACGGCCCCTCCCATATGGGGGCCAGACGCTGTCTTGGGGTTTAATCGTATTGTGCAAACGTGCCCCCTAATATGGAAAGGTTTATCTTTGTGAGATGGAACTTAAAGGTCCCCATGGGACAGGGACCTTGCTTTGGTAAGTAGCTCACCCCTGGCCTGAACTGCACTTTAATCCCTAAATTAGTTACCTGGGACAATTTACTGCAGTCTTACATAACCTTAAAGACAAACAAAATTTGGAGATAGTTCTCATTCACTCATTCATCCGTCCATTCATTCATTTCTTCTCCATTGAGCTGGTCCTAATGACAGTCACGCACTGGCAGAAGAACCCAGGTGAATGTGACATAGTGCTTTCCCTAAACAAGCCCACTAAGTGGAAGGAAGTTAAGCCTGGAAATTACCATGTAGATGGAGATGACAGTAGATGGAGAGAGAGGTATGAAGAGTGAATGGTGAAGGTTTGAGGGAGGGAGCAATCTCCCCTGACTGTGGAGGTAATGGATAGTATCACAGAGGAAGTGTCATTTAGTAAGGGACCGAGGGCGGGCAGCTCTGGGCAGGATATTTGCAGCAGTGACTATAGCATGAATCTTTGTGTGGAAGTATTTGATTTTTTTATTATTCATGGTTTTTATTGATTGTGTCTGTAATCAACGTGTAAGTAACTTAAGAATAGTGATAAAAAAAAAGAATAGTGATCATGCCTTGCACTTCTTTGGTGACTGTGCCATTTCTACACAGTGCCCTCCACAGCTATGGAATAAACGTCCCTTCTCTCCAGCCTCTCTTCCACAATTTCTCTTCAGAGACTTTGTTCTAAACAAAACCCTTCCTCTAGGCTTTTATCTGTCATTCTCATGTTCAAATCATATCCATCTTGAGACCTTCTTCCCTTTTTTTTTCTTTTCCTGGGGAGAGACGGCTCAACCTCTCTCTAACTCCTGTTTATAAAGCTGAACCACATGAAATTGTTGTTTCTGTAGATCAAAAATGGTCAAATATTGACAATTTTACGCGGTTCAGCCTAATGTATTCTCTTCCGCTGACTCGGTGCTGACTTGGCACTCCCTTGATCTCCCTTGTCATTATTAGTCTTTAAGCGACCTGGTTTCTTTCTTTCTTGGCTTTATTTCTGCCTCCCACCCCCACCCCAACAAATGTGAGCCCATTAGAGCAGGAACAGTACTGTCTTATCTCTGCTCTATCCCTAGCTCCTAGACTATTGCATGGTACATGGTAGGTGCTCAATATTTGCTTAAGAATGAATAAGTGCTTTGCCCCAGGGATGGGCATTAGACAGATTTTCTCTAGTTGTGGAATTGGATGAGACTCTCCAGGTCTCGCTTATCTCAGCTCCAAAAGCCAAGTTGTGAGGTACACTAGGTCAGTGGTCCCAAAACCTGGCTGCTCACCAGAGTTGCCTTTGGAGAGAGTTAAAAATACAGATTTCAAGGCCCACTCCAGACCAATGGAATCACCAATGGAATCATAATCTGGCAAGGGCTCCAAAATCTCTAGGTATCTTTGCCTCCCATGAGGACTTTCAGGCAGCTGCTGAAACAGCTGTCAACTTGCACTTGGGGACCTCCAGACTCCATGAAGCCACAGGGAAAGGACGTCATCTGTCTTGTCCACTGCTAGGCTCCTGGTTCATGGCACAATGCCTAGCATGTGGCAATCAGCAATGAACAGTTGATGAATGCATGTGGGAGGCTTTCCCATTTTTGAGGGGCATCTTAAACTCCTGAGGCCCATTGGGTTAGCTGAAGAGTTTTCTAGGGTCCCCCTGGGCTCCCAAACTCGTGTCACTGTTTGGATGTGTCACTGGGCAATTTAACCTCTCTGAGCCTCAGATTCTTCTGTAAAATGAGGGCGTTGGATTAATGACCACTAAGGTCCTATCAGACTTGATCTTTCTTTCCATGATGACTCCACTAATTACTAACTGTATGACTTTGGGCAAGTGGCTTACCTTTTGTAAAAGTATCTGCAGCCCTATTCTCTCACCCCTTGCCACTGGATTGTAAGCTCCGTGAGAACAGAGACCTTGCCTGTCCCATTGCATCTATCTGTAATAATTAGTGCTTGGCAGACAGTAGTCACTCAATAAATCATTCTTTGGATGAATGGTAGAGACATTCTAAAATATGCAATGTGAGGGACTTCCCTGGTGGCGCAGCGGTTAAGACTCCGTGCTCCCAATGCAGGGGGCCTGGGTTTGATCCCTGGTCAGGGAAATAGATCCCACATTGCATGACATAACTAAGAGTTCTCATGCCACTACTAAGGAGTCCATGAGCCACAACTAAGGAACCCATGTGCCACAACTAAGGAGCCCGCCTCCTTAGTTGCGCCTGCTGCAACTAAGACCCTGTGCAACCACGTAAATAAATAAGTAAATATTTTTTAAAAAATGCAACGTGGGAATTCCCTGGTTAGGACTCCGTGCTTTCACTGCCGAGGGCCCAGGTTCAATCCCTTGTTGGAGAACTAAGATCCCGCAAGCTGCGCAGCATGGCCAAAATAAATAAATAAAAATGTAAAAATCACTGAGAAGGTAGAAGCTAGCTTAGCTAATCAAAAATTGCATAAATCAATCTGAACTGAATACACTGCTAGTGGGAGTATGAAGTCATACAACCACTTTTCTTTCCTTTTTTTTGAGTAACAAATTTATTAAGATATAATTCGCATACCATAAAATTAATCCTTTTAAAGTACATGATTGAGTGGTTTTTAGTATATTCACAGAATTGCACAGTCATCACCACTGTCTTAATTCCAGAACATTTCCTCATCCCCCCAAAACACCCCATGCCCATTAGCAATCACTTCTCATTCCCTCGTCCTTCTATCCTCGTCCTTCCATCCTCTGGCAACTGCTAATCCATTTTCTGTCTCTATGGATTTGCCCATTCTGGACACATCATATAAATGGAAACATACAATATTTGGCCTTTTATGTCTGGCTTCTTTCACCTATCATACTGCTTTTTTTTTTTTTTTTGCGGTACGCGGGCCTCTCACTGCCGGGGCCCCTCCCGTTGCGGAGCACAGGCTCCGGACGCGCAGGCTCAGCGGCCACGGCTCACGGGCCCAGCCGCTCTGCGGCATGTGGGATCTTCCCGGACCGGGGCACGAACCCGTGTCCCCTGCATCGGCAGGCGGACCCCCAACCACTGCGCCAACAGGGAAGCCCCCTATCATACTGTTTTTAAGTTTCATTTATGCTGTGGCATGGATTGATGTTTCATTCTTTTTTATGGCAAATAATATTCCATTTTATTTATCAGTTTATAGACCTTTGGGTTGTCTCCACTTTCTCCTCTATTGTGAATAATGTTACTTTGAACGTTTGTGTACCAGGGTTTTGTTTTGTTTTGTTTTTTTTGTGGTACGCGGTACCTTTCACTGCTGTGGCCTCTCTCGCTGCGGAGCACAGGCTCCGGACGCGCAGCCTCAGCGGCCATGGCTCACGGGCCCAGCCGCTCCGCGGCATGTGGGATCCTCCAGGACCGGGGCACGAACCCACATCCCCTGCATCAGCAGGTGGACTCCCAACCACCGTGCCACCAGGGAAGCCCTACCAGGTTTTTTTAGTTTAGTTTAGTTTAGTTTAGTTTTTGTTTTGGCTGCACCGTGTGACACGCAGGACCTTAGTTCGCTGACCAGGGATCGAACCCGGGCCACCTGCAGTGGAAGCACGGAGCCTTAACCACAGGACTGCCAGGGAAGAAGTCCCTGTGGACCAGTTTTTGTGTGGATATAAGTTTTCCATTCTCTTGGGTTTATACCTAGGCGTGGTCTTATGGTAGTTTTACATTTTGGGAACTGTCAAAACTGTCAAACTGTTTTCTGAAGTGGCTGTTCCATTTTCCAGTCCCATCAACAAGGTATGAAGGTTTCAATTTCTCTACATCCTCTCCAACATTTGTTATTATCTGTTTTTTTCATTTTAGTTATGCCAGTAGATGAGAAGTATTATCTCATTGTGGGTTTCATTTGTATTTCCCCAATGATGTTGAGTATCTCTTCATGTGCTTATTGGCCATTTGTATATATTCTTTGTCGGAATGTCATTCAAATTCTTTGTCAATTTTTTTTTTCCCTAGGATTTTTTAAACTTTATATGGCACTATGGCATATAGTTTATCTGGGTATGGAGGCTTGACTTCACTGAAGACAACTCAGTGCTCTCTGATAGTCTTTTCTTATAACAGGAGCTTTAATTTTTCACCTTCACAATATTTATTTTCCTATATTTTCCATACTGTACTCTTTGATGCAGCAGTTAGGAGTAAAACATTTTGCCTTCTCTTTGCTACTCATTAGCATGTTACAGCTTTGCAAACCAAATGCTTTACTCTTTCTTATTCTTCTTTCATAAACTTTAGCTCATTCTCAGCCTCCTCTATCTTCTTTGCTCATTTTTGAATTGAACTTTTGTCTTTTTATTGAGTTGTAAGAGTTCGTTACATATTCTGGATGCTAGTCCTATATCAGATATATGATTTGCAAATATTATTTCCCATTCTGTTACCAACACTATTGCCCCAGAATCATACCCCTGCCCCTCCCTCAAAAGGAAACCAATTGCTCTTAACTAATTTTCAGGTGGAAGCTGCAAAGAGAAAAACAGGAGCTGGTTAGAACCAACTAGACCCAAGGTGGCAGAAGATCTAACTTCCATTAGACCTAGAGCCACATTATACATTCATTTTAATACCTTAGCATGCTAAATGATACACCCACTTGCGCCATGACAGTTGACGGTTGTTGTGACAACAACCAGAAAAGCCCATACAAGGACTGAAAAGGAGAGTTGCATCAGTTCTGGGTCCAAACCACACTCCTGTTCTGGGATAAGTCATGAATATTCTTCCCACTCTTTCCAGTTCCCTCCCTTTTACCTATACATATGGTATAGGTCCTCCTATATATGTGGTGTCTCTGCTGAATTGGGTTGAGAAGTTGATTTGCAAGTTAAGTTCCTTCTTTGGCCATTGAATTAGTTTTGTTATTGGCTGTGTGAGTCCTAGTGGAAAAAGAACCTCCCTAGCCAAGACAAGGGGTCTTGGCACAGGCTAGGACCCTGGAGAGGGTCCAGCTGACCAATTCGGTAACAATTCCATGGGATGCCTTTCTACTTTCTTGATGGTGTCCTTTGAAGCACAGAAGTATTAAATTTTGATGAAGTCCAATTTATCTATTTTTTTCAGTTGTTTATGCTTTTGTCTCTAAGAAACAATGGCCTTATCTGAAGTTACAAAAATTTACTCTTATGTTTTCTGCTAAGAATTTTAAAGCTTTAGCTTTCACATTTAGGTCTATAAGTCATTTTTACTTAATATTTTTATATGGTGTGAGGTCGAGCCACTTAAAAAAATATATTTCTATAGCGGAATACATATAGAAAAGCACACAAAGTAAAAGTGTATAGCTAGGGGCTTCCCTGGTGGTCCACTGGTTAAGAATCCACCTTCTAATGCAGGGGATTATGGGTTCGATCCCTGGTCGGGGAACTAAGATCCCACATGCCGCGGGGCAACTGAGCCCCTGCTCCGCAACTACTGAGCTCACGTGCCACAACTAGAGAGAAGCCTGCATGCCACAATGAAGATCCTGCATGCCACAACTAAGACCTGATGCAGTCAAATAAATAAATAAATAAATATTTTTAAAAAATGTATAGCTAAGCTAAACAGATTACCATAAGGAAAACACCCTGTAACAACACCTATGTCAGAAAATAAAACTATTAGCATTCAGCAGGTCCCCTGGTTCCACTTCCCAATCAACACCTCTCCCTCCCCATGAAGTATCTGCTACCGTTTAAGGTAACCCCTTGGTTTGCTTTCCTTAGTTTTACTACCTAAACGTGCATCCTTAACAATATAGTTTCACTTCACTGTTTTTTTTTTAATTAATTAATTAATTTAGTTTTGGCTGTGTTGGGTCTTTGTTGCTGCCCACGGGCTTTCTCTAGTTGTGGAGAGCGGGGGCTACTCTTCGTTGCAGTGCGCAGGCTTCTCATTGTGGTGGCTTCTCTTGTTGCGGAGCACCGTCTCTAGGCACACAGGCTTTGGTAGTTGTGGCTCACGGGCTCAGTAGTTGTGGCTCGTGGGCTCTAGCAGGCTCAGTAGTTGTGGCACACGGGCTTAGTTGCTCCGCGGCATGTGGGATCTTCCCAGACCAGGGCTCAAACCCATGTCCCCTGCATTGGCAGGCAGATTCTTAACCACTACGCCACCAGGGAAGTCCACTTCACTGGTTTTTGAAGCTCATATGGAATTGTACCATCTCTGACTCCTTTTATTCAACATTACTTTTTTGACATTCATTTAGGTTTTGCAGGTAGCTGTAGCTCATTAATATTTATTGTTGTACAGCATTACTTTGCATGAACTGACCATGATATTGTATTTTTGATGGTCATTTGAATTGTTTACAGTTTGGGGCTTTTATAAATAGTGCTTCTATGGACATTCTTTTCCTTGTCTCTCGGTACACTGTGCATGCACATCTATTTGGTGTATACTTTGGAGTAAAATTGTTGGGATTGTATATTTCACTTTAGGAGAAAATGACAAACTGTTTTCCAAAGTGATTATATTGTTTTACGCTCTCACCAGCTGTAAATAAGTTCTTGTTCCACACTCTCACCAACACTTTTTATCATCAGTCTGTTTGATTGTAGCCATCCTGGAGGGTATGTAGTGGTATCTCGTTGTGGTTTTAATTTGCTTTTCCCCGATGATGAATGAAGTTGATAAGTTTATCGGTCATTTGTGTATTTCTTTTATGGAGTGCCTATTCTAGTCTTTTGCCCATTACAAAATTTTGGGTTTTCTTTTTCTTTGTAATTTCTAAATTCCTAGAAATGTAATTTGCAGCAACATGGATGAACTTGGATGGTGTTATGTTAAGTGAAATAAGTCAAACAGAGAAAGACAAATACTGTCTATATCACTTATGTATGGAATCTAAAAAATACAGCAAACTAGTGAATATAATAAAAAAGAAGCAGACTCACAGATAGAACAAACTAGTGGTTGTCAGTGGGGAGAGGGGAGGAGGGATTAAAAGGTACAAACTATCAGGTATAAAATAAGCTACAAGAATATATTGTATAACATGGGAAATATAGCCAACATTTTATAATAACTACAAACGGGGTATAACCTTTAAAAATTGTGAATCACTGTATTGTACACCTGTAACTTATATAGTATTGTACATCAACTATACTTCAATTAAACAATGCAAAAAAATTAATTTTCTTTTTCTTTAATATCTAATTTCTAGGAATTTAAAAATATATTCTGAATGTGAGTCCTTTTTCAGTAATACATATCACAAATATCTTCTTGCATTCTGTGGCTTATTGTTTCAATCTCTTTTTTTGTTGTTGTTTTAACCATTTTTTAAAATTCAAGTATAATTAATTTAAAATGTGTTAGTTTCAAGTGCATAGCAAAACAATTCAGTTTCAAATATATATATATATATATATTCTTTTTCAGATTCTTTCCATTATAGGTTATTACAAGATATTGATAGGTCCTTCAAGTAGGACCTTGTTATTTATTTTATTTGATTTTATTTTAAATTAATTAATAATTAATATTTTATTTTTGGCTGTGTTGGGTCTTCATTGCTGCACTTGGGCTTTCTCTAGTTGCGGCGAGTGGGGGCCACTCTTCGTTGAGGTGTGCAGGCTTCTCACTGAGGTGGCTTCTCTTGTTGCAGAGCATGGGCACGTGGGCTTCAGTAGTTGTGGCTTGCAGGCTCTAGAGCACAGGCTCAGTAGTTGTGGCGCACAGGCTTAGTTGCTCTGCGGCATGTGGGATCTTCCTGGACCGGGGATCAAACCTATGTCCTCTGCATTGACAGGTGGATTCTTGACCACTGCACCACCAGGGAAGTCCCTATCTATTTTATATATAATAGTGTGTATATGTTAATCCCAAACTTCTAATTTACCTCCCCCCTACCCTTCACCCTGCTATCTCCTTTGGTAACCATAGTTTTTTTCAATGTTTTAATGTTGTCGTTTTGATGAACAGAAAGTTTTATTTATAATATAGTCTAACATATTATCCTTTTTCTTTATGATTAGAGCTTTTATGCCCAGTATAAGAAGTTTACCCCTGTCCTAAGGTCATATAGGTATCCTTTTATATATTATCTTCTTAGAGATTTTATTATTTGCCTTTTACATTTACATCTACAGTCCACCTGGATCTTTGTGTATGGTATGGGTAGGGGTTAAGTTTAATTTTCAAAAATAATGATATCCAGTCATCCCAGCACAACTTATTGCAAACACCTTCCTTTCCAAATTGCCCTTAGGTGCCTATGTTATCAAAGTCATGTGTTCATTAACCTTTGGTGTATGTCTGAGCTTTTTATTCTATTTCAACGATCTCTTTGTTTCTTCTTACATTTCCATATAAGTTTGACAGACAACTTGTGAAGTTCTACTGGGATGGAAGGATTTTGATTGAGATGGCACTAAATCTATAGATCAGTTTAGGGAGACTTTACAACTTCACAGTATTAGTTGTACCAGCCCATAAACATGGTATATTCCTCCATTTATTAAGATCACCTTTGATTTCTCTCAAAAATGTTTTAAAGTTCTCTGTGTAGAGAGTTTATACATCTTTCATTGAATTTGTTCTTAGATATTAGACATTTTATAGTTTTTATATTATTTTAAATGGTATTTTAAATTTCGTTTCTAATTCTTTTTGTTTTTTTGATATATTAAAAACAATTGATTTTTTGTTGGACATTAACCTTATTTCCAGCTATTTTGCCAAAGTTGCTTATTAATTGTAATTTGTGTGTATTAAAACATGTCCTGTGAAAATAATGATGGTTTTATATCTTCCTTTCCAAAACATATATATATATATATATATATATATATATATATATATTTGAGAGATAAACAGTTTTTACTGGACTCAGGTCAGGAGTCTATGAGTCTTGAGGATCTCTCTTTGTTGGTTTTGTTCCCCAAGTTCTTCTTGGCCCATTTGAGCTACTTCTTCTTCATGTAGTGAATCTTGGCCTCATCCTACCTCTTCTTTTCCAAATTCATAAGTCAGGTGCCCCAGGGATGCAAACCTATGTGTGGGCTTAAGACACATGCATTTGAACAGAAATGATCATATGCTTTTTTTGGTCAGACACCTTGAGGTGCTCTAGAGTAGCCTGGTCATACTCGATCTTGTGGGGCAGCAGGCCTTGCACAGTCACCCAGAAGTGGAAAGGACCATTGCACGGGTTGGTGTCTATGTGCTTGTAGGTCAAGGCCTGCTACCTCCATTTAATTTTGTAGGAGTTTGCAGGAAATGTTGATGTCCTCATAATGCATGACCACCACTTTCTGGCTGAGCAGTACTCGCCTGGCCACTCTGGCCTCCAGGTAGCCCTGGAGATGGTTTCAACCATTGATTAGCATGACCTGTCCCTCTGACAACTTTGGCAGCTGCCTCAGAAAATTAATCCCTATATTTTAAAATTATTTTTCTTGTCTCGTTGCACTGGCTGGAACCCTTGTGCAATGTTGAAAAGGAGTGATGAGGATAGACATCCTTGTTTCCAATATTAGGGTAAAAGCTTTCAACATTTCACCATTACAAAAGATGTTTCCTGTAGGATTTTTAGGAATATTCTTTATCAAATTAAAGAAGTCCCCTTCTATTTATAGTTTGTTAAGAAATTTTCTTCATGAATGCTTACAGAATTTTGTTCCATTCTTTCTCTTACTCAAAATGATTGAATGATTTTTCTCTTTTATTCTATTAATATGGTGAATTACATTTGTTGATTTTTATATATTAAATCATCCAACTTGTTTGTGATCTACTCCTTGCTATATCCTGTTGAATTCGTTTTGCTAATATTTAAGATTTTTTTTAACAGACTTTATTTATTTATTTTATTTATTTATTTATTTTTTTTGTGGTACGCGGGCCTCTCACTGTTGTGGCCTCTCCCGTTGCGGAGCACAGGCTCCGGACGCGCAGGCTCAGCAGCCATGGCTCACGGGCCTAGCCTCTCCGCAGCATGTGGGATCCTCCTGGACCGGGGCACGAATCCGTGTTCCCTGCATCGGCAGGCGGACTCTCAACCACTGCGCCACCAGGGAAGCCCCCAACAGACTTTATTTTTTAGAGCAGTTTTAGGTTCATAGCAAAATTGAGAGGGAGGTACAGAGATTTCCCATAGACTCCCTGTCCCCACACATGCATAGCTTTGCCCATTATCAACATCTTCCACCAGAGTGACCCAATTGTTAAAACTGGTGAACCTCCATTGACACATCATTATCACCCAGAACTCATAGCTTACATTAGGGTTCACTGTAGGTGCTGTACATTCTATTGGTTTGGACAAATTTATCATGACACGTTTTTGCCATTATAGATCATAGAGTAGTTTTACCGCCCTGAGAATCCTCTGCTCTGCCTATTCATCTTCCTGTCTCCACTAACCTCTGGCAACCACTGATCTTTTTACCATCCCCATTGTTTTGCCTTTTCCAGAATGTCGTATAGTTGGCATCATACAATATCTAGCCTTTTTAGATTGGCTTCTTTCATTTAGTAATGTGCATTTAAGGTTCCGCCATGTTTTTTCATGCTTTATAGCTCATTTCCTTTTAGTGCTGAATAATATTCCATTGGAATAATATTCCATTGTGTGGATGTACCACAGTTTATTTACACATTCACCTACTGAAGGACATCTTGGTTGCTTCCAAGTTTTGGATAAAGATGCTGTGAGCATCTATGTGCAGGTTTTTGTGTGGACATAAATTTTCAACTCCTTTGGGTAAATACCTAGGAGCTCGATTGCTGAATCACTTGTTAAGAGTATGTTTAGTTTTGTAAGAAGCCATAAACTGTCTTCTAAGATAGCTGTACCATTTTGCACTCCCACCAGCAACGGATGAGAGTTCTTGTTGTTCTACGTCCTTGCCAGCATTTGGTATTGTCAGAGTTTTGGATTTTTGAGTCCTGTTTGTTTATTCAGTCAACATTCATATACCTACATATTTTTCCTTTTTATTCTTCATCCATTTATGCCCCTCTGAGCTTACACTGGGGAATCATTTTCCTTTTACTTGAATAACACCCTTTAATATGGGTTGACTGCTTAAAATTTCTCACATTTCTTTTTCTTTCTTTTTCTCCCCTTCCCTGCCCCCCTCCCCCGCTGAGTATCTTTGTTTCTTTCATTCTTTTTTTTTTATTTTAATTTTTTGGCTGTGTTGGGTCTTCGTTGCTGCATGCGGGCTTTCTCTAGTTGTGGCAAGTGGGGGTTACTCTTCGTTGCGGTGCGCAGGCTTCTCATTGCGGTGGCTTCTCTTGTTGCGGCACGTGGGCTGTAGGGCGCATGGGCTTCAGTAGTAGTGGCTTGCAGGCTCTAGAGCGCAGGCTCAGTAGTTGTGGCGCACAGGCTTAGTTGCTCCGCGGCATGTGGGATCTTCCCGGCCCAGGGCTTGAACCCGCGTCCCCTGCATTGGCAGGCGGATTCTTAACCACTGCGCAGCTAGCGAAGTCCTATTTCTTTCATTCTTGACACTATTTTTTGGCCTTAGGAGTGTGCTTTGCCCACAAGTGGGAAAAGCTTGAAGTGTTAGGGAGTTAACAACCCAGGAGCAATCCTCAACTATTGAGAGATGGAATTAATGGATAAATACCTCCAGTTTCCTCCCCACTCAGTGGGCTACTTCTAAGATATGTCCTACACAGTCTCTCAGATGATCCCCAGTGGGATTGAATTCCAGTTGTCCACACTGGTAAAACATTCATCAGCCCATCTTTTATAGGAGTTTCTCCATTTGCTGTCTCATTTCTCCATTTCCATACAGTGCTTCCTGTAATCACTTCCTAAATAAACTATTTATAGCCAAATCCTTGTCTCAAGGTATGTTTTGGGGGAAACCATATCTAAGACATGGCTTATTTCAGAGGTGCAGTCCTTTAGGGCTCCACACAAAGTAAGAGGAGCTCATTAGCACTCACCACTGCATTGGGGAACCTTGGACATTAATCCCTGTTGTCTTAGCTCTGAGTGTTTGTCAGAAGAACTGCTCAGCTTCTTGGCTTCTCACTGGGTCTTTCCGTAATTGGCATTCATCCCAGGGGGATAAGTGGCTCCAAACACAGGACTCACTTCCTTGGGTCTTATTCATCCCTTGGTTCCTAGTTTGGTAATTCATCATTATTTTGTTAACTCTCTTGTGCCTTTAAGCAGATTTAAAGAAATATTTTTGGTTAACTTTTCAGTTGTCCTCAAAGGGAGAATTAACCCAAATTGTTAGAAAAGAAGCCCACTCCAGCCTCCTTTTCTAGATTTGTATTGCACTTTAACTCTTCAAAAAGTTTCTACTTGAACCTTGCTTATTTCTATTCCCTATCTGTACTCCCTCCTCCCCCATCCATGTGATGGGCTTGCACAACTCTGTGCCTTTACTCTTGTTTTTCCCTGTTCAAAGTGTGACCCACCAAAGTGCAGGGAGATGAGAGTTCTCCTTAACATGCCAGCCTGGACGATGCCAAGATGGTTGTCAGTCAAAGACCAAGTGGGCAGTTTGAATGGGCTGCCTAGAGTGATGAGACCAGCCTTTGACCAGAACAGAAAGTCTCAGTGGGTAAATCAAGCTGGAAGCAGGGTGGAAGCACAATGAAAAGATGAAGAAAGACAGATGTGGAAGAAAGAGAAATGAAGCAAAGTATGGGCATGGAGGTTGGAGTTTGTCCAGGGGCACATCTAAAATGACTGTGTTTAAGTTAGATGTTCTATTTTCCCAGAACATTCTTGAAAGTTCAGCTTAAATGACTTCTTAATTCTCTTGTTTGGAACCACTTCCTCCTTTAACTTTCATAGCACTCTTACTGTATTTATCATATCACATTTTCCCATTGGCTTTGAATAGTCTGTTCCTTCTAAATTATTAAGTAGATGGCAGCTGTGGTATAGTGGAAAGAGCAATGGAATCAGAGTTAGATGACCTGGTTTTAAGTCTCAGCTTCAGCACTTACCTAAGGTGTTTGAGCCTCAGTGTCCTTGTCTATATAATGGGGATAATATTATTTACTCCATAGTGTGATTTGAGTATTAAAAGACATAAGCGTATAAAGTGGTATGTAGTCAAATGGTACATTTGTCAAGTGGCACATAGTGAGCAACTTGACAAATAAAAGCCTCCCTTTGCTGAGACTACTAAGTGTTATGAAGTGCTCTCCATGCTTGACATACATTATCTTATTTAGGCCTCATCAAAACCCTATGTAGAGCTATTACTATGGAATAGTTCACAAATGAGAAAAAAAGATGCTATGATAGGTTAAATGATTTAATCAAGGCCACATAGTTAAGTAGCAGAAACAGGGCACAAATTCAGGTCTGTCTGGCTCTAAAACTAGCAGTATCCATTGGTCTACCCTGCTTCCCAGTGGCTCCCACGGATTTCTAATAAGTAGTGGCCTTGAAATCATTTTTTAGTCTAAAGTAATCTGGGCCATTTTGGAGCTAGTGACCTACAAATGTGTTCCATTATCTGTCTCAAGGGGTACCTACTCTATCCTGATTTATAAATAAATTTTCATATATTTTGTTCAAAAGAACTTCCTGAGCAAAAGTGTGTGTGTAATGCATTAACAGAAGAAAAGTGATACTGAAAATTAAGAATGTTTCACAGGACCCCTGATTTAACTGAACATACTGGAGAAGAGGCTTCATGTTTTCACTTTTTTCTCTTGAAAGAGGTACTTGATTTTTTGAAGGTGCCATGGAAGCCTTTGAGAAGAAAGCTATGAACTGGTTCCCTAGAAAAAAGCAAATAGATCTATTCAAGAATTAGCCTTTATGATCCCACTGATCATAAGCTGAGGAACGAAACACCTTTGTAGAACAGATGTATCATCTTTCATTTAAAAGGAGTAAAAAATCATGAATCATTTAAATCAGGAAATTGGTGGAAATTTCCACTTTTTGTCTTTGTGTGGGTATGTAATAGTGGTGGTGTTGGGGAAATTGGGGAGATCAGGGTGATAAAAGAAGGTGCTGCAAAGTCAGCTCTATGATCCTACGATTGGACCTTCTGGAAAGGCCCTTACATAACTACCTTACTTCTCCAATAAAAGGCTGTGTATTTCTTCCCCTTAACTGATTTTACACTTCCACTTTAAATGTAACTGAGGATGAAGGACGAGAAACAAAAACAAAAAACCCCTAAGGGTCCGCAAAAGAAATTAGGGCTGCCCCAGGGGAAATCAGAGCGAGAGAATGAAGGACCCCTCTTCCTTCCCACCTCCCCGGGGACACACACTTAGCCTCCCTCCCGGACTCCCCGCCCCTGCCGGCTCGCCCTCCCCCGCCCCCCCCGCCTCCTCTTTCCCTAACACGTGCTCTCCGGAACACTCACTCGGGAGATATCCCACCCCCCCGGGGCGGGGGCTGGGCTCGGGAGCCGAACGGACCAATCCGCACGCGCCTTACAGCGTCGTGGCCCGAGAACGTTGAGCTGCCCAATCGAAAGGGCCTTACCGCCCGTTTCCCGGAGCCCCGCCCCCTCACAGCCGTGCCCCCGCCCGCCCGTCTCCTCCCTCCTCCTCCTCCCGTTCGCCCCTCCCCCGCCGCTCGGGAGCGGAGCTTGCGAGACGGAGAAACTGGGGCAGAAGTGAAGATGGCGGCGGCGGTGCTGGCGGTGGCGGCGGCTTCTCGCCAGTGACGCGCGGTGCGGGCTCATCTCCCTCCCCACCTCCCTAGTCCGGACCCCGTCCGCCACCGGGACTACACCGGCCCCGCAGCCCGCAGCCCGTCCCACTCGCCCCTCCCCACTCGGTCCCTCTCCAGACGCCCGGCTGCCGCTGGCGGCGGCGCGCCCCGGCTCCCGGCCGCCGGCCTCGCACTCCTGCGCGCTGTCGCCGGGGGAGCGGGCGGCGTGTTGATCCGCCCTCCTGCCCGCCCCGCCGGACCGCCGCGCCGCGGACACACGCCCGGCGGGGAGGCGGCGGCGGCGGCCCCTGCGCATTTGCTTCTCTCCATTTGGGGACTGGAGGGCGGCGGCGGCGGCTGTGGGTTTTGGGGAGGGGAAGGGGTTGGGGGGGGAGCAGAGCGCGGGGGGGCCGTGCTCAGGAGGAGGACGAGAAGGAAGCACCATGACGTCCATCCATTTCGTGGTTCACCCGCTGCCGGGCACCGAGGACCAGCTCAATGACAGGTAATAGGGCCGGCGGGCCGGCGGGCCGGCGGGCTGGGGGAGGGGCGCCTCCCCGCCCTCCCCTCCCCCACGGGGCCGCGCCGGGGCGGGCGCCGGTGTTTACGCGCCGTCCGGCGGTGTGGGGGGAGGGTCCTCGCTGCACCCGGCTAGGCCCCTTCCGGGGCAAACTTCTGGTCCCGGGGGCCCGGGGCCGCGGGGGCGAGTGAGATGTGGACGGGAAAGCGCACTGCACCCTCCACTCCCTCGTCCCCCCCCCTCCGCCTCCACGAAGGAACCGCGTTGAACTAGGTGGAGATGGGGGGGGGAATCCGGCTCCCGGTGGGGGGGAGCTGTAATTACCGCCCGGCCCAGGCTCGAGGAATCCATATTAGTCAAAGTTGAATTGAGACAGACAATGCGGATGGGGGATGGTGGAGGTAAAAAGAGAGGGAAGAGGAGAAGCCGGGCGAGGGGCCCCGGGTTAGGCTGGGCTCGCCCGGGGCCCTGGGAGCTGTGTCCGGTGTGGTGGTCGGACCTGCGGGGCCTGGAGATCCCGGGGGAGCGGGGAGGGTGGGGAGAAGCTGATTCCCGGCGGATCGCGGCTGCGGGGGAGGGAGGAAGCGCCATGATTATTGTTATTATTATTAAATTTGAGCCCCTGCAGTGAGGTTTGCCATTCCGGGGAGGGGATGAATTTGGGCGCGGGTGGGGAAGTGGATTAGCTTTCCTTGGCTCTGCTACTCCCGGAATGGTGCACGCAGCTCCTGCCCCGGCCCCTGTGGTGCGAGCTTTTTTGTTTCCTTTTTTATTCTAATGATAGTGTTTTCCTGAGTTGTAATTTGACAGCTGAAAGCCGAGCGTGAAGTCAAAGGAAAACTCTTACGTTTGCAGTTCGCAGTGCTGCTTTTCTTAACACGCTGTAAAATTTCTGGGATGGGTTTTGCTATGGGCGGAGGAGGAATTATGATTTTTTTTTTTTTTTTTTTTTGCCTTTCATAAGAAGGCTGTTTTGGCCCTGGATTCCTCTCCTTCCCTCCTCCATCGTCCCCTGCCAGGTTAGGATATTGAATTGCAGGGCCGCATGTTCTCAGGGAACTGAGATAAAGCAGGAAAAGTTCCTTCACTGTTGCAAAAGAGACTCCGAGGAGGTTGAGGGAAGCCTCCATTAAAGCAAGTCTTAGAATCTAGAACTCAGCTCTAATGATGGCCTAAATGTTTACAGGGTCAGAAAGGGGGACATTTTAAGTCTCTTTCTATCCCAACACTTTCGCTGCTCTCTATTCATTATAAATAGGGAAGGCCATCTGGGCCCAAGTTTAGAAGTTAGATATAATTTTTGCTAAGTGACCAGGTGACATAAATTGCATGATGCCCTTTTTGTCATGCGCTTCCCGTCGGGAGGAAGAGGCCTAACTTGCTGCTAAGATACCGGCCCTCTGTCTCGGAGTATCTAACTGCCTCAGGTGGGGCGGACAGCCTTTCAATCCGGGAAGCTGGAGGCTTGGTTTCTGGCGTTAGGTTTGGATTTGTCTAATCTTTGCTGTAACCATATAGCATTTAACATGTTTGTAAAACTTTTGGAATACTTTCTGAAAATAGTAATCATTTGGAATTGTCACGTAGTTCCTTTAAATACTGAAACAAGTTTTAAGTCATTTATTTTAACATTTCGTAATGCGATCCTTATTCCGATTTTGTTTCATTACAGATCTTTTGTTAAGACTTTCACATAAGGTTTTTTGTAAATTTTAGAACCACGCTAGTAGTGTGGATAGCCGTACTGTCTGTCATTCATAGAACCGAGTTGGTAGTGCTTGTAGTGCAACTTGTCTTGTAACTTAGAAAATTGCACCAGGAGAGAAGTAGGGTATGTTTTTTATATTAGTCCTAACTTCATATACCAAGAATCCTGACTAGCTTACTCAATTTACTGTGCATGCCAAAACCTATTTTGCAGTTTTGTTGGGCACTTTGAATAATTTTTGAGCATTCCTTTTGTTTCAGCTAGTCTGGAAATTGACACGTATCTTTTTTAAAGCTACCTTTTCTTTCTCCATTCCTGGTGTAAACAAGTAATCAGCTTTGTTTTTGATTTCTGTAATGTCGATATACAATATTAAGAATAGTTGGATCATCTTCAGTTTTCAGTTCGTGAGAAATGAAAGAGGTGGATCTGATGAGATCATAAAATGTACATCAAGGTGGCAGATATTTGAACAGTAGGAGAGGGCTGTAGGTAAAATCTTAGGAACCTCTAGTTTTATCTAGTAGCAGTAAAAATGTCTGTTGAGACTTACGAAGGTATCATTTGAGGTAGTCGTGCTTTTTTAGTTTTGAAAAGTAGTTGACTTGTGGTGGAGCTGTTCTGTGTCTCCCCTTCAGAAGAAAGTTCATGTTTGCATACCTAGTTGCAAAGTAATAGGATCAACCTATTGCTGCATTGCTTGAGGGAAATGTTTCCAAACGAGGTTGGTTTTCTGGAACCTTACAACTTACTAGAATAAGCCCAGAATATTTTTGTCTTCAGGTAAAAATCTACCAAGGTTTAAAGTAAGTTTTGGTAATAGAAAAGAGTGTGTTACAATGGGTTGATTTTCTATGTATGATAGTCACAAGTGAAATGATAAATGGTAGTTCGGGATGAAAGATCTATAAATAGGTAGACTTTAGTCTTTACCCGGAAAGCAGTAAGACTGGACAGGCAGCATGGTACTACAAATAAATTGCTCAGTCAAAGAAAACTTAGGGGTCTCAAAACACCAATATTTTCTTCTACAAATAAGTTGTCTTTTTAAAATAACCACATCCTGTTAAAAGTTACATATTTTATTTAGTGTAATAGTGTGATGGCTCAAACATTTAAAGTGTACTCAGCATTTAAAAAAAAAACCCGTTTGTATCTGATTTTTTTTCTTTGTGTTTTCATACTTGCTATTTCTGTGATAGTCTTTGTATATTGGGTTAAAATCTTTAATTATTGGCTCTGGGAGACCAAATAATGCAGTAGATGAATATAGGTGGGGATGGCTAGGGCAGAGGAGAGGAATTCAGAGAGCCTAGGATGTTGGTTGTAGCTTTCCAGAGTGATTACAAGGTCCCTGGTGCAGAGCGCTGGCCCTCAGCAAATACTCATTGTGTGCAGTTGAAACCATTCAGTGCTCAGATACTTGTGTGACATTTTGATTTTCTTTCTAGTGAATTTCTAGAGTTGGTGCTATGTTCTTGCTTAAAACATTGTCTTGAGAAATAGCAAACACCATAACAAGAACAAGGTTCTAGGCATTGAGATTAAGGGGAGAGCTGGAAGTGCCAGCTCACCAAACCCTGGAAAGTGCCAAAGAAGTCATGTAGACCAGTTTTTTCACTGATGAGCTGGAAAATCAGGCCCTGAGTTTATCCAGGGTATTGACAGATGAGGTCCACATGATGGGTCTTCTGATGTTTAAAGTCCAGGTCTCTTTTCAGTGATCCACATGGCCTGTACTCTGGAAAATCTCTGCTTTCTGAGGCATCCCAGCCTTTGAGCAGCCACCTACCTGTCTTAGAGTTTTGATTTCCCTTTCCCCTCAACTCATCCCTCCTGGGCTCCAAATTGATTTACGCCTTTTGTCTTGGGGTGGACCCTCTTAACCCTTTCCTAGTACTAGGTTAAGAGAGGCCTTTTAAGGTGATGGTGTCCCTGTGACTAGTCCCTGTCTTGAATTACTCCTTGGGATGCAGGTGGCTACCTTGCAAACCAGTTCTCGTTTTTGGTCTGTATGTGGAATTTTCGTGTGAGCTTTGCTTTTAGGCATTATAATGTGCTGTGTGATCATAAACAGTCTTGGTTGAGATTGTCACATCAAAAGGGTTTTTCTCCAAGGAGCTCCCCCTTTAGATGCTGTAAGGCTGCATAGTAAGATAGTGTAGACAGGGGTTTGAAATTTGGAATTCCTAAATCTGGGTTTGTCTCAGCCCTGCTAATTATTAACTGTGTTGTGGTAATCGAGTCATTTAACCACTTACAACCTCACTCCCTATCTCTCCTCCTCCCCACCCCCTCATACCTCAGTTTCTTTTCTTTTTTTTTTTAATATTTATTTTGACTGCACCGTGTCTTAGTTGCGGCACACGGGATCTTTAGTTGTGGCATGCGAACTCTTAGTCACGGCACGCGTGTGGGATCTAGTTCTCTGACCAGGGATCGACCCCAGGCCCCCTGCATTGGGAGCGTGGAGTCTTACCCATTGGACCACCAGGGAAGTCCCTCACACCTCACTTTCTAAATCAGGTATAGTACACACCTCAAAGTTGGTGAAGAATAGTTGAGATAGTGGGTGGGAAAGCACAATGTTATAATGTAGGTTCTGTGGGAAATATTATAAAGAGATGGTTAATTTTTACTGCTTTTATGTGTTGTCTGGTTTCCAAATAGAAAAGCAGGAACTCAAAGAAATTGCCCTGGAATATCCTTAGCATTGAATGCAGAATCCAGACCGTTATTCTTAGATCAGCGATTCTCAACTAGGGGCAGTTTTTGCCCACCAGGGGATATTTGGCTGTGTTGGGAGACATTTTTTTTTTTTTCTGGGACGTGGGCCTCTCACTGTTGCAGCCTCTCCCGTTGCGGAGCACAGGCTCCGGATGCGCAGGCTCAGCGGCCATGGCTCACGGGCCCAGCAGCTCCGCGGCATATGGGATCTTCCCGGACCGGGGCACGAACCCGCGTCCCCTGCATTGGCAGGTGGGCTCTCAACCACTGTGCCACCAGGGAAGCCCCTGGAGACATTTTTTGATTGTCCCCGTTGGGGCATTGTTACTGGTCTCTAGAGGGTAGAGAGATGAGACCAGAGATGTTGCTAAACACCCTGCAATGCACAGGACGGCCCCACAATAAAGTATGGACCTGTCCAAAATGTCAGTTGTGCTGAGGTTGCGAAAGTCTGTCGTAGATTATCTTGAATGTACATCGATGTAAAACTAAATGGAAATTCATGAGGAAAAATTCAAGCAATGTAAGTTAGTCTCAAAACGTGACTTACTTAAATGGAAATTAATTAAAATGAAATAAAATTAACAAGTCAGTTCCATGGTAGCAGTGGCCACATTTCAAGTGCTCTGTACCCACATGTAGGTAGTGGCACCGATTGGACAGCGCAGATACAGAACGGTGCCATGATCACTGCAAATTCTGTTGGGCAGCGTTGACACAGAAAGTGCTTTTTTGCACAAGGCATGGCATTTAGTGAGTGCTCCTTTTTTTTTTCTTAAGTAATTTATTTATGGCTGCGTTGGGTCTTTGTTGCTGCGCTTGGGCTTTCTCTAATTGCGGCGAGCGCGGGCTACTCTTCGTTGCCGTGCGAGGGCTTCTCATTGCGGTGGCTTCTCGTTGTGGGCTCTAAGCGCTTGAGCTTCAGTAGTTGTGGCACGTGGGCTCAGTATTTGAGGCTCGCGGACTCTAGAGTGCAGGCTCAGTAGTTGTGGCACATGGGCTTAGTTGCTCCATGGCATGTGGGATCTTCCTGGACCAGAGCTCGAACCCAGGTCCCCTGCATTGGCAGGCGGATTCTTAACCACTGCGCCACCAGTGAAGTCTGATCGCTCCTTATTTTTATTAGGAACTGTTGGGTTTTAAAGACTCAAGCGTATCCTCCTCCACTCAGTAGGAGCCAGAAAATAGGCCAGGGATTACGTGGAGCCGAATGAACAAAAGTTGTGGTGGGTAGAGGTTATAATAGTTGAAAGCTGCCTAAAGTTTAATTGTGCTGCACCAAAAAACACAAGTATTAGGGTGGAATAGAGCATCACGTCACCAAACCAGTGGGAAATCTGACTATTTGATTGTTGAGATTGTTACCTAGAAACAACAATGCTAGAGTGACTTTATTGGGAAGGTACAGGCAAGCTTCACTAAGATGATTAAGTTGTTTAAGGAAAGTAAGATTAAAGACAGGGTATGAAATAGCCAAACCAAAAATTGAAAAAACAAACAAGGGAAGATCAGTTTTATAAATCAAGAAATCAGTGACTAAATTGTAGGTTTAGGAGTAAACAGACACTTGGGAAGGAAATTACATAGTACATAGGAATATAACTAGGAATAATGGGATGAACTTTAGAAAGGTCAGGATTTTTCCCTTAACAATTAGGTTATTTAGGAAATAGTCTCTAAAGGAAAGTTTAATCACTGAAGACTGTGTCAAATTACGCTTAAGTAGATCTTGCAGGGTGTATTGAGGGGAGTGATTTTATGTTGCTGGAGGATGTACTCATGTCTTTTTGCCCCGTTTTTTATCATACATATACTCGGCCCTTGGTATCCACGGGTTTCACATCCGCAGATACTGAGTGCAGACTATTCATTGTACTGGTTATTTTATAAAGGGACTTAAGCAACCGAGGATTTTGGTATCCGCGGGGGCTCCTGGAACCCATGCCCCTCGGAGACAGAGGGACGACTGTACTTCTAGTTAAGAAAACAAACTCCAATTATAGTCTGTGTTTCTCTCATTTTGACACCTTGGCATTCTGAGCAAATGACAACAGTCTGCCCTCCTGGGTCACTATAATTATGAAATGTTGATTTGTTTTTATAATTGATTTTTAAGTTTTACTGTGAAAATTATTTTAAAGCTTTTCATTATGGAAAATTTAAAGCATTTACAAAAGTAGAGAGGATGGTATAGTGTATTAACTCTATGTACAAGAGTTATTACCCAGTTTCAACAGTTATCTACTCGTGACCAGTCTGGTTTCAAGCTTCTTCCCTATTTATTCCTTTTCCTCAGATCATTTAATTGATGTACCTTCGTTATGTATCTCAAAGATGAAAACTTAAAAAAAATTACCTTAATCTCAAAGTTCAATCTGTTTAGATTTTCCTGTTGTCACATAAATGCTTATTTTTGATGACTGACAGTTTTGAAATTTTACATAATAAAACTGAGTTTTAACGTGTTAACAAAATTTAACATTCTTAAGAGTAAGAGAAAATTTGTTTGGATAATAGCCTTAGAAGGACAGGCAGCATCACACTGGAAATCTTAATGTTCCTTACAGGTTGACTGATGCTGTCATTTCTTAATCTCCAGTGTGATAGCATTTTATCAACAAGTCGCTTGTAATAATGGTTATGTAATGATGGAAAGACAAGATTCTTGAAATTAAGTGATTTTCTGTGGGGCACATTGAGGAATAAGAATAAGTTGTGAAAAATTTGCAGCATTCTTCTAAGTTAATATAGAGGTAAGACTACTGGTAAATTGAACTTGGCTATTAGAAATTATTCTCTAGTGGGGTCATATTTTACATTATTTTCTTGATAGATCACAGTAGCGCTAATAAACCCCTTCAAAGTGAGAAATATGGTAAATTCTTAGATAACTGTGGTTTGTGACATGCTCATTTTTGTCAGGATATTGAATGAAGAGTTAAAAATTAATGTTATTTCACATGTAAATAAAAATACAGTTTGTTTTACCCAAACAGCAAAAGTAATGTTATTTGTTCAGTTTCCAGTTGTATCATTCACTTTAATAAAATGTTTTCAACTTTCTCTCTCCTTATGTATTTTGTAACTTAGCTTTATTGAAGTATAATTTACATACAGTAAAATTCACCCATTTTTAAGTGTACAGTTTGATGAGTTTTGACAGATGTATACAGTTGTGTAACTATTACCACAATCAAGATATAGAACATTTTCATGACCCTCAAAAATTCCCTTGTGCTCCTTTGTGCCCAAAAGTCCCTTCCCCCCATCATGCCCCTGAAAACAGTTATTCTTCTTTCTCTCACTGTAATTTTGCCTTTTTTAGAATTTCATGCAAATGGAATCATGTGTTTGGTGTCTTCCTTAGCACGTGTAGCAGTTTTTCTTCTTTTGTGTTTGTGGTAGTAGTATTTCATTGTTTGGATATAATACAGTTTTGTAATCTGTTTTCTAGCTGATGGGAATTTGGGTTGTTTTCAAGTTTCTGGCTATTTCTTAGTTTTTATTTTTTAAAAATTCCTTGCTATAAAAAACATTCTTATAGAAGATCTGGAAAACAAAGATCAAGTTATAAAGTCTAGCAAGGTTGCCATCACTGGTAATGTTTTGGTGACTTTCTGGTCGCTTTTTTCCTATACATGGATTTTTTTTTTTTAATATAGTTGTGATCATGCTGGATATAATTTTATGTATTTTGAAATTTTTCTTGACTCTAAAATGTTACGTTATTTTTCATAGGAAAAAGCTACTCAAAATTTTAAAAAGTACATTTTTCTCGATAGCAAATTTTCATGTTAATTAAAGTACTGGTATATATATAAAGAGATTATGTTTTGAAATTTCAGTAGTAATAGTGGTAGTCTAGATTGCTAGTTATAAAGATTACGACAGTGTCCAGTCTAGGAAGCACTGTGAATTCTCTTGAATGAATCAATAGAATTTTATTTCCATTCTCATCAGTTCAGGCCCCATTTTTTGTAGTACAGAAAAAACAGGGTTGAGAACCTACCATTTCAAGAAATTGGCTCTGCTCCAGCATGAATCTGCTGTTCCAAAATTCAGACCGTAAGGTGTTCTAGCTCTTTTTGTGAACTCAGATACCAGGTTTTCCTCACAGACTATTTGAAACTCCAGAGATGGGCTTTGCATGAGCGGCTCCAAGACCCTGTTAGAGGCCTGGTGGAGGTTCATCTGAGTGTTTTTTCCTGGGACAGCCTGCTCTGTGACCTGAAAAGTCAAGGAGGATGGGTTTTGTACGCTTTAAGAAAAAGCCAAATTTGAGATGTGGAAGTTAACTTGATGAAGAAAGTCAAAGAAGCAGAGACAATATAGGGTTATTTTGATGTCTAAATGATGAAAGCAGGGTTTTATATGAAAAGCTTTGAGGAGAGGGGTATGTGCGCTTGTGCAGTTCATCATCTCTTTTCTTAGGTTGTGGGAGTGACTTTGTTTCCTGTCCAAAGGGAATTTGAACTAGTCCAGTTGGTGCTGTGTGTCATCATCTGCATATGGAAACTTTAAAGGAAGCACCAGACAGGTGATTTTTCTTGTGTGCAAATCTAGTTTAAAATTCTCTTAGTATGCTTCTGTTTCTAGTGATATTTAAACTTCATCTCTGACAAGTCGGTGTTTTCCGTAAGTGATTGCATTTTTCTGCTTATCAGGTGTTCTGATCATTATAGATAAAGAATAATGAGAAGGAGGGAGTCCTTGGATGCTGTGGACAGTGTACCTTTGCTTTCTCTGGTTGTTGTTTGGGGAAGTATAGGAACTGCTTTTTCTTTGCTTCCTGAAGTTGCCAGCAGGGATGGATACAAATTGGTGCCACATGTTCCGACTGATTCTCTGTTAGGTTTCTGTCACTGCTGGGGGGATGTAGAACCAGGAACGGGTGTCTTCTCTTGGGGAGGTTGGCAACCCATGGTCTGCAGGTCAGAGATGACGTGGGGGCTGATTTTGTTGGCAGTTGCTCATCTTTCTGCCACTTCTGAGAGCCGAAAGATACCAAAAAATAAGTACAACACTTGCATCCAGAGACAGGCGGCAGTATGTGGTTAGCAGGCACCCCATACCATCCAGAATGTTTCTGGTTTCAAAAAACTCTGTTGAGTGACGGGGACTTTAGGCCAGTTGGTCTTTTGCTTTCCTTCTCCAGGGCGCTTGACTGCTCAGAAGTCTCTTTGGAAATGTAAAAAGCTTCTTCAGTTGGCATGAAGATTCAGTCTTTTCTTTGGTGAATTCTAGGACATTCTTGAGGGGTTTTTGTTTTTGAGCATGATATGTTTAAAACCTTTTTTTTTTGAAATGGAAAGTCTTTCTGGCAATAGTGTTGAAGTTTTAAAAGAGTAACATAACCTAACCAAATTGTAGTAAAAACATTTATTGTGGTAGCCTTTTCGGATTAAGAGGTTCTTGGATTTAAAATAGTGCTTCTCACAGTGTCTAAACAGACCACCGTCATCAGGAACAAAAAAGCGTGAGGACCCCTGTATAAAAGGCTCTCACCCACATTTCTTTGTTTTAAAATTAAGTGATGACAGCAAATAGGGCCAAGCTTGCCAGTTCCTCACTGCCCCCAGCCATCTTTTTCCCCTCAGGCTATAGGTTCTGAGGCTGTCTGTTTGAGAATGGGGTATTTTCCTGCCCTTTGAGGCTAGAGTAATTTATTTTTGTTTGCTTTTCTGTTTTTACAAATGAAATTTTAAAAATTCGAATTAATTTACATAAATATTAGGTCTGTCCCAGAACTATAAGACACTGAGAGGATAGCTTTTTAAAAACAGATGTCAGTGCTCATAGGCTTACAGTCTTAGCTGGGGGAGTGATGCCGATCCACAGACCAGTAGCAAACTATGAAAGACTGGTGAAAGAGGTAGTCGAGTTTGACCTGTGTAAATATTTGCCATGTGTTGCCTGCACAGAGTTTGAGCACAGTGTTAGGTTAGTTTCCTTTGTTCAGTAAATGTTTGTGTGCTTCTCAGACATTGTGCTAGGCCTGGGGTGGCTGCACCAACCCTTCCTGGAACTTGGGTTGAGAAGTAGTTGGAACTTTTTCTAGCTCATTGGGAAAGTTTGGGGAAGAGTGAGGTGACAGACTTAGTGGGCCCAGGGAGTGGTATCCGGTAGGTGGGCCATGTTTATTTATTTTTTAAACTTTTTACTTTGAAATAATTGCAGACTCACAAGTAGTTGCAAAAATGATGCAGAGAGGTCCCGTGTACTCATAACCCAGCTTTCCCCAGTGGTAATATCTTGATTGTGCCAAGTATTTTTCACATCCTTGTCAAAATACTAGAGATGGGAAGGTAGATTTTCTCTATATGCGCTTTTGAAAATGGTTTTTTTTTTCTGGTAAGATAACATAGATTAGAAGACACAAATTTAAAGAAAACTTGGTATTCTTAGATGATTTTGAATTGATGGGATATATAGTAGGCAGTCTGTCTGTCTTTGATATGATGGTAATGGGATATAAATTGGAGGAAATTTGGTTGGGGATTTTTTTTTCTGTGTGTGTCTGATACTAATTGGCCATGTGACCATGAATAAATGATATAAATAAATGATATGACTCTCACTTGTAAAATGAAAGAATTGGACCAGATCGTTTAGGATTTTTCTGCTCCAATTTCTGTGCTCTTAGAATTGTGGTAGGGAAGAGGGTTTTTGTATCGTAGAGTGGCTCAGAGGGAGAAAGGACTGTGAGTCTACGGTTGCCCATGGTTTCTTTTACTTAAATTTTGTTTAAGTAAAAGAATCAATGGAAGAAATAAACAGGTAAAGTGGGAAATAAATTTTACTCTTTTACTCAATGAGTAGTTTGCTAACTAAGTTATATACATTGGGATGCAAAGATGATGGTTTCTGCCCTCACGGAGCTTTCAGTTTAATGGGGAGACGCATGAAAATAAAGAATTAAGTGCTAATAGAGACTGTAAGTCACAGGGAAGAAGGACCTGATGATTCAACCTGGTGCTTGCAAAGAGCTTTGAAGACAAGGTTTCAGGGTGTGGGGACTGGTGCACCCTCTTACTTCCATTCTCTTGAGTCTAATGAATTTTCATTTATAGGCATTGAAGATGCTGGTAGCAACTAGAGGTTCATCGTAGATGTCTGTATCTGATATTGATAATCAGAGTTTTAATAATAGTCCAGAACTCTTGCATTGTTTAAGAACAGTTTACATATAGACAGTGGCGGGGGTTTTTCTGTTCCTTTGCTTTTTGTTTGCAAAAGATCTGTCTGGGGGTAAAAACACAAGAGGATAATGGCCTGTTGGGGTGTGAAAACAAGTTGCTTCGTCCTAATGCTTTGACTTAGTTTTGGAAGAGACGATATTGGGAATTGGCAAGGAGGAGGGGATACTTGAAGAGCTTATGTGGGTAGTCTGTGCTCCTTTCTACTCATGCCTGCACAGGCTGGGATTGACCCTATGGCTGCCTTGAATGCTACCAGGAGAGTAGTGTTGGAGCACAGAGACACTTAAAAATGAGACCAAGTGTTCTCTGACTCTTTCATTGTTACTGTCGTTGTTTAAAATGAAAATTTCATGTAGTGCACTGCCGATAAATATTTTAAGATTATTTATGGTTCTAGACATTCATGTGATAGGTCTGTTTTAATGGATATAGAATTTCATATTGGATTTAAGACCCCAAGGTGAGATGAAATACTCAAAAATGTGTTTTCTGAATTTAGATGTATCTGCTTAATCCTTTAAATTTTATAATACATTTTAATCTGTCTTCAGGTTTGTTTTGTGATATTGACATTCATTATCCAGTATTACAGTTCTTACAGAGTTTAAGAGTGTTACTGCGTACCTGAAAGAATTTGTGTACCATAGGCAGGCCCTGATGGAGAAGGAGTTCTGAGAACTGGAAAAATACTAGATTTGGAGTCAGGAGACTTGGTCCTTCTACTAATCAGTCATGTAACCTTGGGCAAGTCATTTCCTTGCAGTGAGTCTTAGTTTTAGTTTACTCATTTGTAAGATGAGGGGGTATATGTGATGTCTGAAAGTTCATCTCAGCTCTGAATCTGTGTGACTGTAGGCCTATAGATACTGTTTTATGAGTTGTATTTAATATATGTTAGTCAGCTTTGCCATTCTAAGGTTTGATTTTTATTCCTGCCTCAGACCTGCTCTTCTATTCTTTTGTACTCATTCTAATGGGTATCTAGAAGCAGTGGACAATCTAAACTCTGAATACCTTGTTTGTTTAACTGGAGGGGAGCTCTTCAAAACCAGCCCAACTCTTCCGTGTTTTGTTTTTGTTAATTTTTTAACTGGTAGGGCTCATGTATTTGATTTGGCACAAACGAATTTAGTATAATTATGTTATCTTTTCATTATGCTTTCCATATAAATTTAATGGGGGAAGGTTCCGGGTAGCAAAAGCTTATTTGAAATAATGTGTGATAAAGCAAAAGCACATTGACAGCTTATCACCTCACCTCCTGGGCTTGGGAGTGTTTGCTCATCTTTGGTTGGTAGTGGGTTGGGACTCTTCTCTTTTGGGAGGCTGTTTCGGCAGTCCTCCTACTGTCGAGTGCTCAGGATACCCATTATCGTGCTATATGGTAGACTGTAATAATTGATGTTACCTTTCGACTTGACTAGACCGGAAGTCTACTTGACTTTCCTGAGTAGAAAGTCATTTTTGAGATGTTCAAAATTTTACATCAAGGAGGATTTTAGGATTTTCATGTTTTACAGCTTAGGAAATTGAGGGCTGGAGTGCCCAGATGATTAGTGAAGTGGCAAAGACTAGACTCTGCATTATTTCAGCTTTATTGTTTTTCCTTTTCTTCTTGAAATGGGCATGGGAAGTAACTTGTTTTTCTGATACACACACACCTGTTAGTATATATATATCTACACACACACACCTGTTAGTGTGTGTGTGTGTGTGTATATATATACACACACATGCAATTAAATATGAATATGGGGGCTTCCCTGGCTATCCAGTGGTTAAGACTCTGCACTTCCACTGCAGGGGGCACGGGTTCTATCCCTGGTTGGGGAACAGATCTTGCATGCCGCAAGTCGTGGCCAAATAAAAAAACAATCTATCATATAGAGCTATTTGTATGGAAAATTTTGATCAATTTTTTTTAAGAAATGTATCCTGTTTGCAAAGGCACAGTAAAGTTTTTTTATCCTGTTTGCAAAGGCACAGTAAAGTCTATAATCTTATAGACTATAGGCAATAAAGCTAACAATAAACCTTATTTGACACAAACCATATTCCCATTCTCTGTTCATTTGATCTTGAGAAAAGTCTAGTATGTCCAGTAGTTTCAAGGATATCATTTTAACTTAAAAGGTTCTGATATATTTAATTTATAAATCTCAGACTGATATAATAGAGTTTTGGAAAACTATAAGAAGTGCCTTGTTAATGTGTATATTCCTATGTAAAACACATTGCTTCTCTTGTGTATATTTTTTAAAATTAAAGAAACGCACATTTGAAAAAAAAATAGTAATATGTACACACAGTGTGTATGCCATTAAATAGTATCTCATCCTTTAGTTAAGCACATTTTGTGGGGCTTCTGCTGCATGTTGGTTCTAGTCTTCGGTGTATGATGGTAGAGCTTAGTCTGTGGGAAAGACAGACCATTACAGAGCAGTGTGATAATGAGCATAGGGAAAGAGGAAGTAAAGGATTCTTCACCAGAGGCACATACCCCAGTCTTGCAAAGAAGGAACAGCTTATTGGAAGAAGTAATGTTTAAAAGGAGGACCAGGATTCTGAAATGTTTAAAAGGAGGACCAGGCTGAGGAGCTGGTGGGGAAGATGTGTGATGTAGGGCAGGGCCTGGAGGACTAGAAGAGCTTTCTAGGCAGAAGGAACAGCATGTGAGAAGACCCTAAGGTGAGAGAATGCTCAGAGTAACTACATAGGGTCTCAAATCAGTTGAATAGTTCTCTTGTAAAAAAGAATACCCTCTTAACTATCTTCAGTAATGAGCTTGGTATTATCATGATAAAATAAATCTGTTGTGTTATGTCATATATTGGCTGTGACTAGTTAATTTAATGGATCAGACTTAGAGTAACTGAACCAGTGCAATAAAGGGTATGCATTCCATCCTAGTTTAGGCCAGTTGCTTGATCTCATGGCTACAAATAGCATCTTTAAACCTCTATTCAGCCAAGTTGTTGATGTTTGTTAGTGTTAATGAAGACAAACAAGCTTGGATGGATGGTTCAGTTCAAATGCCTTATTGCTGTTGGGAAAACAGTGCAAATCCTGTAAACAGACCAATAATATCACTGAGATAAAAAGACTCCATTTATCTGTGTAAAAAACAGTTCATGGTCTTAACCAGGTTAAAGATAGAAGTTTCATAAGAAGTGATGACAGTGCGCTTGTTTCTGGGTTGAGTGATTGCTTTTGATGTCTCTTAATATGTTTTAGTATTTTATATACTTTTATGTGAGTATATATTATCATTATTTTTTTTTCAAGTTCAGGTTAGTTCACATTTTATTTTATTTTTATTTATTTATTTTTGGCTGCGTTTGGTCCTCATCGCTGTGCGCGGGGCGCCCTCCAGCTGCAGCGAGCAGGGGCCACTCCCCACCACGGTGCGCAGACCTCCCACTGCGGTGGCCTCTCCCGTTGCGGAGCATGGGCTCTAGACGCGTGGG
Source organism: Globicephala melas (assembly GCF_963455315.2). Lineage (NCBI taxonomy): Eukaryota > Metazoa > Chordata > Mammalia > Artiodactyla > Delphinidae > Globicephala > Globicephala melas. Next base: position 45,763,662 of record NC_083330.1, on the reverse strand, counting down.
CTTCAGTAGTTGTGGGTCGCAGGCTCCAGAGCGCAGGCTCAGCAGTTGTGGCACATGGGCCTAGTTGCTCCGAGGCACGTGGGATCCTCCCGCACCAGGGCTCGAACCTGTGTCCTCCGCACCGGCAGGCGGACCAACGACTGCACCACCAGGGAAGTCCCTATATTATTTTAATAATAGAAAAAGAGTAAATCCCTAGGAAAGTGTTTGAATTTAGTTAACTATTCACCTAAAGCAGGAACATGAAAAGCATTGAATAAAGAATACTGATTTAATTTCACTAAAGTTTTTTTTTCCCCCCCTTTTTTCCCTCTAGAGACTTCTTACAGGGAGTGTAATTCTTTGTGTAAAACTAATTGAGGGACGATTCTACAAATAATTATTTTAAAAAGTTATTTTGAACTTTGATATTGAACAAAGCCATTAGGATCAAGTAGATATATGGGCATAATTTCCTACTTGAACTTACAGAATATTTGTTCACAGCCATGCCTCAAAGGAATGTTGTGTGATGAAAGCCTTTTGGGTTTTGGACAAAAATTTATCATTTCCGTTTTATATTCAGAGTTCACGCAGGGAGACGATAGCTTGTCAACAACATTGTGATAAAATTTAAATACTTTTTTTCCTCCTAGTAAATTGACCAGAATTTTCACCATAACTTGAATATAAATGGACATTAAAAGAAATTCCACTTCGTTTCATTCATTCATTCATTCATTATCAGTCAACAGATATTTATTGAGGGCTTGTTTTGGGCAAGATACTTGGGCTGTATCAGTGAACTAAAGAGGCAAAAATTCCTGCCTTTGAGGAGCTTACATTCTAGTGACATGCTTTTTGTGTGTTCATAGTTATGAAACACTTCTTTTGAAATGTGTGGTGTTTAATTTCCAAATGTTACATCTGTCGAAATGTATTCCTATTAAAAATGTAATCAGTTAGAAATTATGGGAAAGCCCACTGAATTAACTGTTCTTTGTATTATCCCTAAATGGTTTCTTAAATATTCTCATTATCCTGCAGGGCCACTCCTGCAGGTCCTTCCTTCAGTTTGAGCCTGTGAGTGCCATTCGGGGGGAGCTGAGAGGTGACCTCTTTGAAGACAGGCTCATTGTGGTCTTTGCATTCCTAGTACTTGACATATGTTAGTACATATGTTTATTAAATTAATCTGAACTTCAAAAGTAAGCAAAATAAAGTACTATATTTTAATAAAAATTAGTTCTTAGAACTATATTCCAATCTCTGGAATAAGGAATGAATTAAGTGTATGGATTTTTTTTTTTTTGGAATGTACTATTCCAGTAACATTGAAAGATACCACAATATTTCACCTGACCTCCCCCCCACCCGCCATATTTCATGTAGGAGACCTTCCTTAAATGGTGATCCTTGACTCTGTATGTGTGTATGTAATTTTGGTGAGGTTGATATTCTTTTCCCATCCAACATTCTATTGTAAACATCTTCAGACATTGCAGAAAAATTGAAAGAATGAACAGTGAGTTATTTGGTTATCCACCTTCTCCATTCAGTAATTGTTATTTTGGTAATTGTTTTTGCCAAATTTGCAAAATATGCATGTATATATAAATGACTTTGTTGAGCTGTTTAGAAGTTGGAGTCATCATGATGCTTTTTTTTTTTTTTTTTGCGGTATGCGGGCCTCTCAGTGCTGTGGCCTCTCCCGTCGCGGAGCACAGGCTCCGGACGCGCAGGCCCAGTGGCCATGGCCCACGGGCCCAGCCGCTCTGCGGCACGTGGGATCCTCCCGGACCGGGGCACGAACCCGCGTCCCCTGCATCGGCAGGCGGACTCTCAATCACTGCGCCACCAGGGAAGCTCCATGATGCTTTTTTAATCTTTAAATACATGGGCTTGCATTGCCTAAGAATATGGACCTTCTTCTGTACAACCACCATTATCACTTCAGAAAATTAACAAGAGTTCCTTAATACCATTACTTTTCTCCACTTGTCTTTAAAATGTCTATGCAATAGCTGGGTTTTTTCAAACCAGAATTCAGTCAAGGCCTACACATTGTATTTGGCTTCATTTGAATTTAGTCATGGAGTCATTTTTTACAAAGATATTTGTAGTTTTTCCAGGGGCCACACTTAATTATTGAAATACTAAAGTCATTCTATTTCAAAGCACAGTTGTGTCATTGTTTTCAATTTTTATGAACTTTTAATTTTCGTTTGTCAGCATTGTGCGTTTTAATGAATTTCTCAGTGTTGCTTTTCCTAGACCTCAGGGAATCTTGGATTTTTGTGAGATTTGAAGTTTCACTTTGCACATGTTTTGCATTGGATTACATTTTGTTGTCAGATAACATCCTGTGATTAGCACCAGCTTGACTTCAAAGGATGTGAAAGTGATAGCTCGGGTTGTGCACTTGTTAAACTTGCAAGGATTTTTGGAGACTTTTAATAAAAGATCAGTGGCTGATGAAGGTTTTGGCCTTGTCAGCTTTTGTTTCCTTATGTGGTCTCTCAACTGCAGGGATGAGGAAATGAGAACATTCTATCAGTATATGTTACCTGGGTGATTGACAGGAGAGTTGGCCTGTCAGTGTTGTATTAGTTACTAGACTATATGGAAGATAGGTTTTCTATTGATGCTACATAAAGATTGGCTTTTATTTGAGCAAAGATTTACTATTCAGATGAGTCTAAGGTTAAGTAGATTTGTAAATAAGATATGTGAAATAAACATTTAAGGAAATAAACATATTAAGGTGTAGGTAATATAGAGTTTTGGTTTTTAAACTTGGCCCAGTTAAAGGAAATGGGTAAGGAAGATATCAGAGATGAACCATAAATGAGGCTTTATTCATATATCAGTGGAACTAGGACCAAAGAAAATGCTGAGATTTCCTTTGATCATCATTCTGGTTTTTAATTGCTGTGTAATCAATCATTCCAAACTTAATGGTGTAAAACAGTAATCATTTATTATTACTTCTGTCGATTGACAGTACTCAGCTAGGTGGTTCTTATCTAGATTTATGCAGTTGCCGTGAGATGGTAGCTGGAGTCATCTAGGAGATTCAAACAGTTGGGATCTGGAACAGCTGAGGTTTCTCAGGCATCTCTACCTCTGTGTGGTCTCTGCAGAATGGAGTCTTCGAGGTAGCTAGACTACTTACCAGGTAGCTCAAAGTTTAAAGGTATGTGTCCCAAGAGGCAGAGAGCCAGGCTGGAATGCCTTTTCCTGACATAGTCTTAGAAGTCATGCAGTGTTTCTTCAGCCTCGATCTTTTCTCAAGAAGCAAATCATAAGGCCCATATTCAAGGGAGGATAATTATACTCCACCTCTTGATGGGAGGAGTGCCAAAGAATTTATGGAGGAACTTCCCTGGTGGTCCAGTGGTTAAGACTCTGTGCTCCGAATGCAGGGGGCCCAGTTTCCATCCCTGGTCATCAGGAAACTAGATCCCGCATGCCTCAACTGAAAAAAAAAAAAGAAAGATCCCTCGTGCTGCAACTAAGACCCGGCACAGCCAAATAAATAAATATTAAAAAAAAAAAAAGAATTTATGGATTTCTTTTTTTAACTGTCACGACCATTAAAAAAGGTGATAAACTAACAGTAAGGTATAATAGTTCAGAAGGAGATTTGGGTACCATGAAAGTTTTAGAAAAGATTGATACTGTGTATTTGAAAATAGAAACAGTGAAGACTTGATATTTATGGCACTGGACATAATGCATTTTGTGGCAGTAGTAACTATTAATGGACATAATATTTCCAGACAGAAGTATTGTACTGGGCAGTTGAACAGCTTAATATCACAGAGCCCCCTCCAGACGCATCCAGGTCAGAATCATAAGGGGAGCCAATGTAAATGTGTTTCTTTGACATCACTAGTATTACTCATACAGTCAGGTGGTTGTTTGGGTGCATTATTTAGGAAATGTGAAACATTTGCTATGTTCTGAGACTTAAAAGATTGAAATGTGAGCCAGTGATTAGTTCTTCACTATGTCTCTGCTCAGACACAGGGTGTATTCCCTGCGAAACAGAATTTTCTTTGGACAGGAGGTACTTGGCTTCATCATCCATTTGATTAGTCAGCTTTAGGACTGAATGTTTTCTATTTCCAGAGACACATCTGTCTTGAAATGACTAGGTTTTGCTGCAGAATCTATTTATTTTAATAATCATTTGCATACCTACTATGTGCGAGGCATTGTACTAGCTACTGGCTAGATACTGGCGTTTAAAAGAAACCTTACAGGGCTTCCCTGGTGGCGCAGTGGCTGAGAGTCCGCCTGCCGATGCAGGGGACACGGGTTCGTGCCCCGGTCCGGGAGGATCCCACATGCTGCCGAGCGGCTGGACCCGTGAGGCATGGCCGCTGAGCCTGCGCGTCCGGAGCCTGTGCTCCGCAATGGGAGAGGCCACAACAGTGAGAGGCCTGCGTACCACCAAAAAAAAATATATAAAAGAAACCTTACAGGCAGTTCCAAAGGAGAGTTCTAAAAATCTTTTGGGCAGGTCATTATTGTTGCATAAATGTAGCTTACCAGTATGGTTAATATGAAGATGATATGTATTTGCATGTAAAGTTTGTTAGAAATAGGCCTTATTATTTCATAGCTTTGCCTAAGGTGGTGTATTGTTTGTGGTCAGTTTTAAAGTGATACTAGTCATGTGTCATTTTTCTTAGTGTTTTGCAGTTTTTATTAAATGGAATATGTGATGAAATTGCAGCATCTTTTGTGTGAATGTGAAAAAGACCCTGTATTTATTTTGTACATGCAATACCTTTTGTTGTTTTGTCTGTTTCTAGTCAAAAGATGCTTTGTTGTCATTATAAAATGAAGATTGGGATTGGACAGTTTCTGAGGGCCTTCCTAGGACTAATACTCAAAGCAAGGAAGAGAGTGGATTTCTAGATGGTAAGAGGGATTTCTAGATGGTAAGAAGAATTTCTAGACGGTAAAGATGGTAGGAAGTGTCAGTGAAGTGTCAGTTTAAGTTGAATCATATTTTAGACTTTCTGCAAGCCAAGACAAAAAGCAATGGCTGAAAAATTAACTGCTTATCATGTTATATCAGAGAGAAACTTTTTCTTAATCATGCTCTGAGATACATTTTTAGTGAATCTTTTTTATATTTAGGGCTACTAAGAAAGCCCAACGGACGGTGAGTTTTATAGTCAACACCGAAGTTTTCTTTATGTGACCGTACGGAGCACTGATAAAAGCTGAAGTCCTTGTTTTGTGGAGACCCCTCTATGGGAATTGAGGAGTGTAACTTTCTGGATTAGGATTATATAATGTTTAGAGGCTGATCTGGAAAATTACGCGGTTTGCTCATTTTAAACATTTTTAGCATTGTTACTCCTTACTATATATGAAGCACGACGTTTTCCAAACATCATCTCATTTAGCAGCCTGGCAGCACTGTTGCAGAGGCAATTTGAGGTGAAGGCAATTGAGCGTGGCTCCCAGGCTGCACAGCTGTGGAGTGGTAGGTCTCTAAGCACGGGGTCCTTAGTTATTAAGGCCCGTTAACAGGGTCTGCTGCTGAGGCTCATGGGTTACTGTTATGTGAACTGAAGTTTTAAACATTTGTAGATAAAAACAAAATGTCGCAGTAAAGGACTGTGCTCCAGCCTTTAAAAGCAGTACATTAACTGTTGTGCCTACGTGAATAAATTTTTTTTTTATTGCTTTAAAATTTGATCTGTTTGCAGAGGACAGGCCCATCATCATGTGTCTTTTCTTCCTCTTGCCTGGGGTTTGGTGGAGGAATGAGGACCATAAAGTGACAGTCTCCATGCTCAGTTGAGTGTTGAAACTAGGACTGTTCATTTCTGAAGCCAGTATGCTGGTTCCTATTGATAAGCCTTTGTTGCAGTCTCCATCTGGACATGCTAGGGTGTGAGATCGTGGACTGGGGACCCATTAGAATCATTACCATAGTGACACTAAATTGTTTCCATCCTTTGTGTGTCGTTTGGCTGAGAAGGGTTGTGAACAGTTAGTCTCTTCTTTGTATGATATTCTAGTATCTTTAGTCAATCTGTGCAGTACCTGTAATGTACTAATACCCGGATGTGCAAAAAGTCATGGTTACATCCTTAAGGAGCTTACTGTGTAGTTAGGAAAGTAAAATAGAAATGTTGAAAAGTAGGATAGCAGTATAGAGATGAAGCAGTAAATGATTAATTGCTAAATTGAGTAGAATTGATGAGAAGTTCTGGAGGAAGTCAAAAGAGAAAGTGTCCACTGGGCCATAGTATCTTTATTACACTTTCTGTAGATATTTGATATATAACTGGGAAGGATAGAGGTAATTCTAAATGTAATTTGGAAAGGTTTAGATAACCAGGATTTTAATAGATGCTATGAATTCACATTATTTTTGCAGTACCCATGAGCTAAGAAGTACAGTTTTATCCATGAACTTCAGTTACGTCTAGTTGGTCTTATGTGTTAGTTATGAGGTCTGTTTCAGATGTCTCTCAGTGGTTTTTAATGAGGTATAACGGTAGATATTTGGAGTCACTCTTTGCTGTCTTCATCCAAAGTGGTACTGCCCACCCATAATAGCTCTGGTTCCCCAAATTCCTTTTTCACCAGTTCCTACTTAGCACTCAGCACCTCCTTTTCTTTCATTCAGTCAGAAATGGTAACGCCAGTAATAGCGGGAGCCACTAATGTTTTGTGCCAGGCTTTGTACTAAGCATATTGTATGCTACAGTACCCTGTTGGTTCAATGTGTAAGTAAACTTTGCCGTCACAGAAGTGAATTTATGGTCTAAATTATTTATTGGATGTGTTGAGGGACTCAATCCTTTCTTGGTATTTCAGATCAAAAATCTTGATTTAGTTTAAAGGTCAGGCTTTTAAGTTCTGATTGCTGTGGTTAGAGTTTTTCTGGCTTGTCTACGTTATAGACTATGGCCAAGCCAGTAACTTGAGACACTACTAAGAGAGCTTGAAGAAGGAGGGTCAAGGCCCTTTAGACTTGCTGGTTTCAGGGAGAGTGTGCAAGTAATTCCTTCACAAGCCCAATAGAGCTTACCTTAGTTTTTTAAAAGAAATTTTTCTCCCTAGGGGTTTTTTGTTTCCTTTTCTTTATTTGCTTTTGGTCTTTGCTCTGGTGCTTGCTCTTCTCCCTCATCCCAAGCTCTGTCTTTGTGGACATTCAGTAATCTTTAGAATATTTAAAGATGTTTAAAGTTGCACTATACGTTTTAAACACAAGTGGTATGTTTACTTTTCTATCAGTTTTGTAGATGAAATGACAGTCACCGCTGTGAGGTCTGTTGGACAAGTGAGTCTACATACTTTCTGTATCCCAAAAGGCAGGAGAGTGGAAGTTTTTTTGTTTTTGTTTCTAACTTAGTTAACAGTTTTGGTGACGTTTTAAGGAATTTCGGATCTAGTTTTGATAGTTTTAAAAGTTCTTTTAAAAGCTTATCCCTTTTCTGTCTTTAGTGTGTCATTTTTTTTATTTAGTTGAAAGCAAATTTAGTTTTTGTCTTTATTGTTATTTGCTAGGTATAAAATTTCTGGTTGGGAATAATTTTTCTTCAAAATTTTGAAGGCATTACATCGTCACATAGCTTCCAGTATTTCTTTTAAGGAGTTCAGTGCCATTTTGACTCCTGATCCTTTTAACTTGACCTACCTTCCCCCCTCCACCTCCCCCCCACCCCCCCAAAGAAAAAGCGCTTTGAGAGTCTTTCCTCAGTCCATGGTGCTGAGAAATTTCATCTTGATGTGCCTTTATGTAGTAGGTCATTTTCTCATTCATTGTATTTTGGGCCCCAAACACTTGGTAGGTACCTTTATTCTGGAAGCTCCTATCATTCCAGGAAATTTTGTTGGAACAGTTGGTCTGTTCCTCTTTGCCCGCCCTGTAGACTTTAGGTTTCAGTTTTCTCTTGTCTGCTAAGTCATTTGCCACTTGCTCTATATGTTTCCAGCTTCCAAAAATTTTGTTGGCATCTCTTGCTTGAGTGCTCTAGCCTTCTCTCTTTTTCTTTGTCCTTGTAACTTTAAAATTCACTTGTCGTTTTAGGGGGGTTGTAGGAGGTGGTGAAGATGACTCATGTTTAACTAGAAGTCCTACACAAGAAAATTATTTCTGTTTATTCTGGATACACTGGTTCTCCATACCTGTTGTCTTCGTCTGCTTGGGTTGCTGTAACAAAATACCATAAACTGGTATTTTACTTTTCACAATTCTGGAGGCTGGAAGTCTGAGATTAGGGTGCCATAATGGTCGGTTTCTGGTGAAAGCCTGCTTCTTGGCTTGTAGATGACAGCCTTGCTGTTGTATTCTCTTGTCCTGTCTCTTCTCTTTTTTTATTTTTAAAATTTAATTTAACTTAATTTAATTTTTTACTGAAGTATGATTTACAATGTTGTGTTAGTTTTTGGTGTACAGCAAAGTGATTCAGTTACATACGTTATGTTCTTTTTCAAATCCTATTCCATTATGGTTTATTACAGGATATTGAATATAGTTGATCACAGGAAGGCGGTATATAGTTTATTTTTGCAGTTGTATTTTGCCTAGCAGACTGCTCTAGCACTATCGACTGTGTAGATGATATGTAAGAAAAATAATTTAAAATCTTAGAATCTTCTTGGCTTCTCGAGGTGTTCTGGAGAACTGTAGCTTTTTTAGTTGTGTAAGAGCCATTTTTTTTTGTTTACTAGATAAATATTTATAAATGTTTTCACCGGGATGATGCCACCTTTTTTTTTTTTTTTTTTTTTTCAGTATGCGGGCCTCTCACTGCTGTGGCCTCTCCCGTTGCGGAGCACAGGCTCCGGACGCGCAGGCCCAGCGGCCATGGCTCACGGGCCCAGTCGCTCCGCGGCATGTGGGATCCTCCCGGACGGGGGCACGAACCTGCGTCCCCTGCATCGGCAGGCAGACTCTCAACCACTGCGCCACCAGGGAAGCCCGATGCCGCCTTTTTTGAGATGATGAGTCTCAACACCCTTCAAGGCCCATTTCAAAATCCTGACTCCCCTGAAGCCCTGGCCCTCACTGCCTCTTCCAGTGCAAAATGAATTCTGCCTTCTCTTAGTAATTTTTGGTTATAGCACTCATCTTGGCAGCTAGTTTAGTGTTTTATTTTTTATTTGTTTTCCTGTGTATATCCTTTTTTTTTTTTTTTGGCGGTACGCGGGCCTCTCGCCATTGCGGCCTCTCCCGTTGCGGAGCACAGGCTCTGGACGCGCAGGCTCAGCGGCCATGGCTCACGGGCCCAGCCGCTCCGCGGCATGTGGGATCTTCCCGGACCGGGGCACGAACCCGTGTCCCCTGCATCGGCAGGCGGACTCTCAACCACTGCGCCACCAGGGAAGCCCTATTCTTTGTTTTTACAAGTAGATTGTACACTACTTGAGATGTGTGCATTGTATCAGCTCTTCTTTCTTCCTCAGGCTTCCTAAGGGGTAGATGGCACAATTTTCTGTAGCTGTGGCTCATGATTAAGGGCAGCATTCCCAAGTATGTAGAAACCCCCTCAGGTGGTGCCACCATTCGTCTCCCCTCCCTCCCCAGTGTATTTTATAGTGCAGTTTATTTCCTGTAATACTTAACTCTGGGCATTCAGGAAGTATTTGTTGATTGAATTGGACCCATGGCAAGTGTGATATGATAAGAATAGAGGCCTGGAGAGGTTTTGTCTCCCTCTCTCTCTCTGTCACCTCTTAATTGAATAATTACAGGTAAATCAACCTCTTGTAGTTTTTTGTTTTCTCATGGAAAACAAAGAGACTGTTATATCAAGGACTTGATATTAAATGAAAAAACTGTATGATTGTTTTTCTGAGATCAAATAAAAGTTAAGAAATATCAAACTAAGTACTGTGTTGGTGCCAGTTTCTAAGAAAGTTTTCACAGTCTGTGGGTTAGGGAGAAAATTTTTTTATTTAGATTTGTCTTTTCTACTTTATAAATTTGAAATTTATCTTTTAATGAAATATTGGTAGTTCTAGTTTGTTGCTTTTTCTAAATCGAGGCAAGATGAAAAGTTGGCAACCTTATGTTTATTCTTATAATTTGAAGGAAATTTTATTTATCTGTTAAGTCTAGGAGTCAGAATGTGCTTTATGCCTTAAAACCTGTGACACCCCAGTTGGGGGACAGGTGTCTATATATTTATTTGTTAGACTAAGCTTGTTAATGTTCCTTTTCAAAGTTTCTATCTTTACTGATACTTTGTCTGCTTGAACTATCAGTTTCTGATAGAAGTGTATTAAATTTCTCATTGGAGTTGACATTTTCTCAAAGGGTCAGTTTTTACTAGATATATTTTTGAGGTTATGGTATTAGGAACATTCAAGTTCTTGCATGTTAAATATTCTTGGTGGATTATTCCTTTTAATGTTATGTGGTGTCTCTCTTATCCCTATTAATACTTCCTTTTCCTTCACTCTGTTAATATTTGACTTTTAATATGTGCGATGAACCATTTGAATAAGTAGATTTATTTCTACTGTCTGAATTTCATATTTTCTGAATCTTTTATTTTGCTGCTTTTTTTCCCTTCTGTTAAGATTCCTAGTTTTCTGCATTTCCTTCCTTTTTTCCTCCTCTTTTGATTGGAAGCCATAGATTGTATTTCTGTTCTTTTAGTGGTTACTATTAAGCTTTTCAGCCACAGTGTTCTAACAAAACCATGAGCCCAACTCCAACTTACAGGATGAACCCAGTCTTCCACTAGGGAGCACTTTGAGCATCATTTCCCTTCTGTGGAGATGTTTATCTTTTATTTGATCTCAGCTTTGTCTTTTGGATTTCTCTTTTACGGTCATCTTTCATGGCTGTATATATAGAGTGGAAGAGGTTTTCCAGAGTGAGCACAGTATACCAACTCTACTCCAGCCATTCTTCCATCCTGCTGATTTGCATACCTGCACGTAATACACAGTCAGTATTTGTTAATTGATACATATCTTATGTCGATGCATCTTGTTCCTTCTGTTTGTTTTAGTTTTACTCACTTTACTTTTTTCAGCTTTAGATGGAAAGGAAAGTGGAGGGAACAGTCCCACCCAAACCTATGGAAGACCTTTTCACTAACTACCCACATCGAACTTGACAGAGTGCTCAGTGCTAAGAGAAGAAAGGAGGTGTAGAGAAGTTAGTCGGGGACAAAGCAACTTTAGAGTCCTACTGTGAATTGATAATATTTATTGATAGTAATCTCATTGTAGACTGGTTCCATTTTGTTAGGTTTGTTAACTGTTTTGCTCTGTAAACACTACAGATGCCAATTTTTTTTTTGAGGGAACCAGGAGAGCTACACTGTACGTAGCTATGTTGTAGCTATGATGATGGTAGCTGAGTTTTGCAAACATTGCTGTTCTGACCTAATGTTTGCTAGGACAATCTGAGATGGTGGTGATTACAGGAGTGCCGCTCTACTATCTTCCTTTTTCAGGAGGTTGAAGTTAGTTATGAAGAGAGGATTAAACCAATAAACTTGTTAGAGCCTGATGCTGAAATATTGAGAATATTGTATCTATGACTAGGAAGTGATTTTCAGGTTAAAAAAAAACCCCCAAAACCACCCCGAACCAGGGGAAAATACCAGCAGCCTGGGGATGATAATTAAGGATTGGCAGATAGATGGGCTAATGTCCTTTATATTCATTCCCAGGCTTAGCTCTCTAACATCATTATCCACACGCTACCTAAAAGCACCACGTTTTTTGTGTGTTTGGTTTTTGTTTAAGTGGTTGGCCGATACAGAGTGGGGATTGAGATGGGATGAGAGCCCTCTTTATCAGTAATGTCAATCTGTAAATCAGAGACTGCCTGTTGAATCTACTTCTGTTGGGTTGAGTACTTACTGTAAGGTGAAGAATTGGAAACATTTACTGGTGGATCCCATTTATTGGTAGTGGGGGAAGCCAACCCTTTGCTATGGTTGCTGTGTTGCCAGAGGGGAGACATTTGTGTTTTTTTGTGTGCCATAATGATAAAAACAAAAGGGATCTGGTAAGCCCTTAAATTTGACTGTGGTGGTTTGTAGGTTTGACCTTTTTTTGATGACTTCGATTTGGATCTCTGAATTAGAGACCCAGTGTTAAGAACCCCAGTAGGTGCAGATTTCAGAGAAGCCATTTATTAGATACAGCTTTCAGACCTGCTCTGGGTACACTGATGATCATGCGCCAGGTAATAAGCAAGGTTGTTGGACAATTTGATTGTAAAGCCCACTTGGTTAGTCTGGCTTTGTGGGAATAAAGATGCCCAGGAAGGTCTGCTTATACTGTAGAAGGGAAATATTGAAATCTATTGCTGTCTCCTAAATGTAGATGATTTTGAATCATAGTTAAAGATCTTTAATTTTTCTACTTAAAGGAATAAAAATGCTGTTGCCATGTTATTTGGATTAAAAAAATTGCTATAGATATATGTTAACAATATAATTTTAGGCACAGTAAGATTGTTTGTTTATACGGTTTATCTTTTTAATCCCAGTAAGAAAATAGGGAAATCAGTTTTGTTTAGTTAAAGAAAAAAGAGAGGAAAGGTAGTTTGTCACTACTGGGCTCTACCTTTTGGAGGGGGAGGGCTTCTCTGTGCTAGATCCCCTCCACGGTTTGGGGCTATTACTTCTGGGAGCTTAGATTTCAGATCAGTGTCCTCTGGTTCCCTAAGACCTTACTAGAAAGAATGGCCTGTTTGTGTTCCATGTTTAGTGTTTCCCAAACAGTGTTCACTTCAGTTTGAAAAACACAGGATTAAGCGTAAACATGTTTCTTTATTTTAGGACTTATCAGAATCTAATAGAGGTATTTGGATTGTGAATTTCTAAGAGGGGGCTATCCTAAGCAACATTTCCAGAACTTGAAATAGTAGGGTTTTTAATATCTCCCTAAATGGACTATTAATCTTGTGACTGTTTTAAGCAGTCCTTGCATGTATTCGTGGTATTTTAGAGTAGTGATTTCCAAACTTAGTTGATCATCACTTTGGGTTGCTTAGAAATTTTTTTTTTTTAATTTTGAGTTGATAATATGTGATTTAAATTCAAAAAGTGTACATTGGCACTCAGTGAAAAGCTTCCCTCCCTGCTCTGTTTCCTAGCTGCCTACTTCCTTTCGTCGTAGGTGACTAAATGTTATTCCTTCCAGAGACGTTTTATGAATGTGCCATAATTTATTTAGCCAGAATATAAATTACTGAGTCTTGTATTTGGAGATTTCTGATTTAGTAGGTTTGGGTGGGGTCTGGTAATACGTCTTTTAAAATATTCCTTAGGCAGTGGATGATTAGCCAGGTTTAGACACTGTTATTTCAGATGGTACACATTACTTTCGCATGTGACATATTATCCAATTCTTAAAACAACTCTGTGAAGCAGATATGGTAAGCATCATTTTTGGCAGAGGTGGAAACATGAGAGCAGGAGATGTTAAATGACCTATTCAAGGTCACGCTCCGTTTTAATGGTGGAGCTGAGACTCAAAACCCAGGGTTCTTTTGGGTATCTAGGTAGAACTTGGTTGGCACTAACTTTGCCTTTTCATGGCTACAATGCTGATGATTGGCTAAACAACCGAAAAAAAAAAAAAAAAGAAACCCCAAACAAATAAAAAATTAATTATGGGTATTTATATCCAATTCTTCCTATTTTGGCACAGCATTAAATGTTGGAATATTTTATTGCATTACTTGCCAGTAGATGTCCAGTAATTAGACTTTCTCTAGTTTGCACTTTAAGGTGCTTAGCCAGTTAGACTCATGTTATCAGTTTCAGGCACTTATACAGGCGAGTTGCACACAGACTTTTATCTGTACTTTTGCTTCCTGATGAGCTTGCTTTCTCTCTTCCCTTTGCTTCCAGCTTCCTTTTGGCCCCTTCAGTACATTTCCTTAACGCAACCCAGATTAAGCCACGGAGGAGGGGGAGGAGGGAGGGATGGGGGGAGGAACAAGACTGTCCTCTAAGTGGCGGGACTGGGAGAGTATCCCCAGCTGTGAAGTACCGAGTGATTTCCTAGTCTGTCTGGTAAACTCTTTCTGGGGATGATTCTCAAACAAAGTTAAAAAAAGTTAAAGTAAAAAACTCTTCTTAATATTGTAGGACCGTTTGATTTGGGGTAGAACCTCCGTGGGGTTATTTTGTAGGACAATATTCCTTTGGTGTGTTTTAAAAAACCTAGTCTCATAATATTGGCCTCATAGCAGAACAGCTAAAAATCTTTAGAATGACTATGAAAAGAATAAAAAAGCTGCAAATCCACTATTTTGAAGCAGTGTAGGACTTAGAGCAGGGACATGAATGCCCATTCATTTGTTCAGCCACCCATCCATCAGCTGTCAGGTGCTGGGGATTTAGAAATTAGTAAAACCCGGTTCTTGCCTTCATAGAGTTTGTCAAGCCGTGAAAGAGACAAATATTTCATCAAACAAGTAGTTACAGCATAAGTACTGTGGAAGGAAGTATGCCCCAGGGGACTCAGAGAAATGCCTAGTTTAGCCTGGAGTGAAAGGTAAGTTAACGTTTCCAACAGGTTCTTTCAGCCTACCCTCCAGGGACTAGTAGCTATAGACGTGTAGAAGGCAGTGGGGTATAGTTTATTCTAGGCTGAAGGAATAGATGTGTACAAAAAAAATAAAATAAGGCGCTCCCTGGTGGTCTGTATGGACTGGGTTCAGTCCCTTGTTTGGGGAACTAAGATCCAGCAAGCTGCGAGGCGTGCCCTCCCCCTCTCCCCTCCAAGAAAAGAGTACTTTGTGAGTATAATCTAGTGAAGGACTTGGGAGAGTATAGTGATATTTGGGGTATAGAGTGCCCAGGAAGAGTGAGGAGATGAGATTGGAGGTAGTAGGGGCAGGAAGAGAAGGAATCTCTCACTCTTGTGAAATAACAACCCATGCGCAAAATACACAGAGTTAGAGTGCGTCTACGGATTTCTGGTTCCAAGAATTCCCAGACTTAGCTGTCATTCTCTGGTTCCTCGGGTTCCTACAAGATCTCCAGATTCAAATTGGGCCCTATTTGGTTTGGCAACCGGTTCAAGCTAGAACTTGGCAGATTTGAAGCAGCAATATATAGAGCAAGCTATCCAAAGATGAAAAATATAGTTCAGTAATAATGCTAATGGCTGCCATTTATTGAATGTTTAAGTGCTTGGCTCTTTCCAAGGTACATTACAAAATTACCTTTAATCCTTATAGCAGTCCTACCAGACAAGTGGTTTTATCTCCATTTAACAGACCAAGATACCTTCCAAGCTCTGGGAGGTTAAAGTAAGCTTGCCCAAGGTTACAGAGCCAATTAATGGAAGGGATGGAGTTGAACCCAGGTTTGTTAGTCCGACACCACAGCCCATTCTTTTCCCACTCCACCATGCTGCCTCTTGTTCCCAGGGCAGATGGAATGGCAGCTCAGGAATGTAAAATGACCGTTTCAGAGGCAGTAAAACTGCCCTTTCATCTTCGATGTTAAAAGGGCAACAAGAAGCCATCCCAGTATCTGTCATTTAAAGACGCTTTCCTGAATTTAATGGCATCAAGATCCTTGGTCAGGAACCTAACCTCCTAATTGTCTTGTTTTATGGAAAAATCAGATTTCATCACAGGTATTTTCAGTTTAGAGTTCTATCTCAAGGACTGAATACCTTGCCAAATGGTGGTATTTATATTACAAAGTGTGTCAGTTATCTCATGAGACCTTTGATTTGTATGTAGAGTTAAAATTGGGTTTGATGTTGCAGATATTCAGAATGTGGCTATGGCCTAAGGGTGAAGAAAAACCAAGACTTTTCTCTTGAAATTTTGGCTGGATGCTACACTTTTTGGACAGGAGCACTAAAGGAAGTCTTCTCACCCTGTTAGCACACAAGTTAACCAAGGTTGAGTCTTGTACATATGTATGGTCTTACTGTTAAGCAGTTGAAATTAGATGAGACAGAAATACTTAGGAAATTATCAAGAAGAATTAATGTATAAAGGCCATATCTTTTATCTTTTCCTACCGAATTTCTTGTCCATTTGGCATGTGTATTTTCCTTTTCCTGTTTTGAATGGAGCTGAAAATAACACAGTTGGTTTTGCTTTAAAGGAAAATGACTCATTTTCTTGTGTTCAGCATTTAGTTTCTCAGAGATGTGTTTATCTTTCAAATGGCACAGTAGTTTGGGATTTTGGTCTCTTTTTCATTTTATTATGAAAGATGTTATTTATGGCACTATATAGGAATTTCTAACCAGAATATTTTCTGTGTTAAGGGAAGAAATTATTTGTAAGTATAATGTCTTTTTTCTATGATAGTTGCAGAGTGTTTCTATAACATGAATTTTCTCATCTTAGTTTTATAGAAATCTTTGAGCAGTTTCAACTGAAAACCATTCTAGGAGGAAGAATTAAAAGAATTTCCCATTTAAAATTTGTATCATTTTCTCAGTTTACAGTATTTATTTAGAAACTTCTGTTTTTTGGTCTTGAATGTATCTTGAAGCTGAATGTCCTGTATTATTTATTTAGGGTAAAAGGAACACATTTTATAAACTGGTATTTGTTCTCTCCATAGCACAAAGTATGTATAAGTCCTACCTATAACTGGTTATTCAGGAAGCTGACAGATGGGTTTTTTCCTCTACAAAAGCCATCATTGTGTGACTTGGGGTCTTTTAAAAGTAAAGTCAGATGTTTGCTACCTGGCACCATTTTTTCTTGGGTGGGCAAAAAAGTGAGAAATTGTCAAGTCAAATTTAAAGAAATAAAGTGTGGTTAAGACTTATGTCTAAGCAAAGATATATTAGGGATCAACTTACAAGCTGGGATTTGCATTATAAAACTGAACAGATTACTCTTCACCAAGGAAATGTCCTTTTTTAGAGTGTGGGAGGAATAATCTTCTCTATCAGTGGTCTCAAACTCAAATGCCTACAGGTGCTGGGCAGGTAAGGGCACCTCTAGTCACCACTAGGCAATATAAGCTTGGTTGCTGGATCTCATTTTTCAAGAGAAGCTAGAAATCTGAAAATCTGTCTGAAATTTTACAGTTTTACATGTTGGCCAAGAATCTTTAACAGTCTTTAAACAATTTAAAATGCCATGTGATTCAGTATCACGTGTACATCTGTAGGGCGGCAGTTTGTGACTTCTCCTTAAGGCTCCCCCCTCACCCCTTTTAGTAATTGACTATAGCTTTTGCATATAAATCTTAAAGAGGTTCTTTCTGATCCTTGCCTCTACTGCCTCCCCCTCCCCTATTGAGATGATAAACATTTAGTTCCTCATGGGTACTAATACTATCAGGAGGGCAGGATTAAATTTTTCATACGCTTTATGCTATGTTATGCTACATTGCTGTACCATTTTACATCTAAAGAGAATCATGCATGGGGGTAAATTTATTCAGAGTGCAAGACAGACCAGGGGGTTTTAGTATTAACAGTATTAAGAGTTCATTAATAGGGTTTCAGATTCTCCATTCTAACCAACCTTTTAGAAACCATCACTTGTTGAGTTTTGGTGTAGTGATTTTTTTCTTCTCTGTGTGTGTTGTCTAAACAACTATATTGTTTCTCTCATTAGCCACCCTCCCCCCATCCCCGATTCCTGAGAAATCCTGAAGTTGGGAACCCATGATCAGGGTTAAATTCACTTAGAAGCAGTACAAAATGGATTTTTAAAAATGTATCTGAAAATTGAATGTCTTGAAGTTAAATTTCAGACCTACAATGAGAGTCTTTCATAATCACACAGATGAAGGGAATCACCCCTAATCTGCTGGTGCTTCTTGTTTCGGCCAAGGCAACCCTAATCCCTCCAGGCTCTTCCCAGCCATCCTCAGACCCATGGGTCAAGGTAGCTGCTAATATTTTACGTCACAACGCAGAGTGGGTAGGTGGGCTGAAAGCCTTTATCTCGTCCACACATAAACAAATCCACAGTGCAGCATGAGGAGGAGACTCAGTTGACTTTCTTCCATTTTACACCCAAGACGCCCGCAAGGGCCTCTCCTTTGAGCATATCTTAGGTGGCTTGCTCCAGGATTGTGTGAAAAGGGATTTGGGGTTGGGATGCCCACTGTAGTGGATTGAATAAGCTAGGTCCAGGCTTTCAGTTTGCTGGTGGGGGTGGGAATGTGCCTGGCACAAGTAAATGACCATCTCAAAATGCCCTCTACAGCTGTGCCCAAAGTACATCCTTTTCTCACATTACAGTGGCTGCCAGGCAGGACCATCATGTGATAGCTTGAATTTATTGTTATTGTTGATGATGTGGATAGTTGGCATGCTAGGAATGATTTCAGAGGGGCAGTATATATAGTGTGGTGCAGTAGTTTGTATAAAAGAACAGTGTTGTGGACGGACTTCCTATACTCAGGAAAGTGCATGAAGATATAGTGGAAAGACCATGTTCTGTGGTTGGAGGTGGGTTTGGCGCCTCTCTCTGCCATCTATCTAGTAACATAGTCTTTGCTCCAAGAGGGGGGAAAAAAGTGCCCTTTGATTGCTTCTTCAGTTTTAAGTTTTAAACTTTAGATAGTTTGCTCTTGGAGAAATGCCAGAAATATTCCTGCAGTATTTCTTCTTCTGCAAGAAGGTGGTCTGGGTACATTTGCATTTTGGCAATACCTGCCTTCTCTGACATGGATGACAAGAGGTGATCTTTAAGACGTTTTCTGCAGGAGTCTATGATTTAGTGTTGTAGGTAACCTTTCACTGACTGGCTGTTGTTTCTTTGTATGGATTATTAAGCCCTATACTCCAAAATGGATCTGTAAAAGTTTTATTCCATGGATGGTTATCTAGAGAGTAGAGTGAGGTCACTTTAAAGGTAGTTTGCTAATATGATTATTGGTGAGTGGTGAGTTATTAAACGTTTTCGCTGTGTTAACTAGTCTGCTTACAAGATTTATATGGGCGACTATCCTAAAAGAAATCTGTATATTCACACTTTTCTTGCTTGTTCTAAACTTCAATTTGAGGTGGAAGACCTAAGGAGTAGTTTTGTTGAGTTGAAGATCAGGAATCTTTTCTGCCTCTGAAATGTATTGTAACAAGTATAATTGTACATTTTTCACTGTTGGAACTGTTATCTAAAGAAGTGGAAGAGTGGGGAAATACTTGGTAAGTTTTATCTCTTCTTTGCTTACAGTCTGAAGGTAGCTCAGATTGAAACACAAATGACCGTAGAATGTCAAGTAGACAGTAAAGGTCCTTTGTGAGGGAGAAGCTGTAGATTTATGTAGGAAGAAAATCAGAGCTACCAGAAAAGCACATGGAGGAGGTAGCATTTGAGCTGGGCCTGAAATAATAATAATGTTCCTGGAGGAAATATACTGGGGGCAGATTATGCCACTTTCTGCCATTAAAGTGAGTACTGATACACGTGAAACGTGGGTGGGTATGCCTGATCTTACAGTTCCAGGGATAGCAAAAGGATCATCTTGTAGAAGGTGGGCTGGAATATCCTTATGTCCTGGAGAATTGGAGCCTTTTAGGAATCCAGATGTACCTAAACTTTTTACCTTTAGAAATTTAGCTGGGAATTTAACAGGTTTCATTTTAGGGGTGTGTGTGTCTGAACAGATGGCAGGGGATTTAGGATTAGGGCAGGGAATTGTAAAACCAAAGAACCTGTGTTAAGTGCTACTGTCAATTGAGGGTCATCAAAAGATGACTAATCTTTGAAATTATAAGGTTAAATTTGGGGGAAATGAGACTGAAATTGTAGGGAATTTCAAGGGCAGCTATGAGATACGTTACCCTCTAGCAAGTACTGTTATACTGATTTCTCTATTAACATCAATTTGCTGTTACCTTACCTTGGTGGTCAAAAAAAATTCCAGCCTCTCAATCTGTAAAATGTCTATAAATGTGAAGGAATGAAATAGGTTATTGAATCAGAATATAGAATAAATCTTTGGTGTAGGAGTACTAAGGATTGTCAGAAGCTCACTGCTTACCTATCCATTGTGTGTTATAGCCACCTCACAAAGGCTTTCCTGCCTGTCTCTGAAATGAGATTAAATGCTGAGTTAGGTTATTTTGTAATGTTATGCTGTGTTCTTAAAATTGTTTTCCTTCACAATCACATGTAAAGATTTATTCTGAAATGGAATTTGGTGAGCTGTAGGGTGGTTTAGATTTTACTTTAAAAACAGGGAAAACTTTTGTTAATATCGCTGTGAGAGGAAATATAGTTAATAACTTGAAGCATTGTAAGCTTTTGGAAGAAGATCCTTTAAATTAGATGAGTGCCTAATACTTTTGTAGAGACATTTAGTAACTCAGTAAATTTAAATGAATATGATCAGTGGCCTGCGGTTCTGGGATTTACATGTCTGCTGAAGACTCTATAATGTAAAGGGGAACAAAGTACTCCTTATTTTATAGTTAGTACCATTTTTTTCCCCCCTTTGCTTGAAGGTTTCTTTGTTACTGTTATCTGGGATCTGTGTAAACTAATGTGTATGGGGCCAATTTAGTCATGATAACTATCTTGAGATTTGGAAAAATGATACATTTTCTGTAAATTTTGCGGATTGAATTTAAGAAATTAAACAAATTTGATATTTGGGGAAATATTCTAAGTGTCCATGTAAAATTAATTTGTGTGTGAAAGTTTCAGATGGGTAAGATGAAATTGAATATGACAGTTAGTAAGTGCTATTTCCATATAAACATTACATAAATATCTTCCATTGATATATTTGCTTTTCATACATTCATAACAATTTCAGGACTGAAAAGAACCAGAGAGGACTATTAGTCTTTCTTCACGTAGATGAGACCGGAAACTTAGTGGGCTTAAATGAACCCAGTTGGTAGTAGATGAGCTGGGAGTAAACCCCAGATTTCTTGCTATCCATTGGGTATTATTTCCAGTACAAATGGGTGTACATTTCAGATGGAGTCCACCATGATTTTTTTCTCTTTTTTTTTTGCGGTACGCAGGCCTCTCCCCGCTGTGGCCTCTCCCGTTGCGGAGCACAGGCTCCGGACGCGCAGGCTCAGCGGCCATGGCTCACGGGCCTAGCCGCTCCGCGGCATGTGGGATCCTCCCGGACCGGGGCACGAACCCGTGTTCCCTGCATTGGCAGGCGGACTCTCAACCACTGTGCCACCAGGGAAGCCCCCACCATGATTTTTAATATTAGAAAATTTGATGTCAGTAAACATTTCTTCTGTCCCCTTCCTAACCTGAAATTTGCTTTTGAGTTCTTGACTTGTTATTTTCTAGCATCTTGATATCCTCAAACCTTACTTTAGTTTTATAGATATTATTTGCCTGGAATGATATTTGGAGCCATGAAAGCATCATTTAATTCTTAATCTCAGTTATTGTCCAGCTTTGAAAAAAGCTTTGACAAGTTTTGTGCCCCCGCCCCCCCCCCCCCCCCCCCCGTATTCTTTGTGAAAACGCTAGAGACAGTGTTGGGCTAAGAAAAAAGGAATGGAAATGAATGGGTTTAGTTGTATGCTGGTGAACAAGTTATCTTTCGAAAGTGTCACTACTATGGCTTTTGGGAAATAAAACCTTTCTTAGTCTTTTCTCACAGTCTGGCTCTAGTCTGTAGTCTGGTGAGGAGTTTTATAAATTACTCATAGTCAGTGTGGGCTGAGGAGAATGAGAACTCCTGCCTCTGCTCCGGGTCTTCTCAGGGCTGTTGTTATTGCCCAGAATGGAGCCTCTCAGTTTGGAGCCTCCTAGTCTATTTTCTTCTCCCCATTTTCTAGTCAGCCTTCTCTCAGAGCTCATGAGTTCCACAGTGCATTATTCTTATGGTGTTTTATCTTGCCTTGAAACACAGATATGTGCCTTATAAATGAGCAAACTGGGATTTGGTCAAAAAGCTTGACTTTACAGGACTGAAGAAGACACATTTTTGTTAATGAAAGGCTAGAAAAATGAAAATGTATTTTATTGAGGGCCAAGTCACACATGATCTGATGTTATTCTTTGGAAGTGAGAATAAAATCACTAGTGAGTATTTACTTCTTGGTAGACAAATTAAATATGGCATCATTTGAAAGTTATTTTTGCTTAGAAATACGATTTAGTGCTGGACATTTGCTTATGCATATTTTAGTGTTTGAAAGATACTACTCATCGTTGAACAGTGGTTAGAACTTTACTGGATAAAGTAAAATTGAAGGACAACTGGCTCCTATTAGAATCTCTTTATCAAAATAATTAGATTATTTGGCCATATGTTATATGATTGGTGGTAGCTTTTAAATCCTAAACTGGCTTTAAGGCATGATTAATTTTGAGTATGTATACCACTTTCGTCCGTTAGGACGAATGATTGAAATTTGATTTCATGTATTTTTGTCACTCTCTAGAAAGCAAAACTTACGGAATTTCCTGTTCTAATTTTTTTCCCTGTTGTTCCTAAAATGCTCAGTTTATTTTTAAGAGAATAATTTCTGGAAAAGTTTTCAAAGGCATTTGTTTTGGTAATTTAATAGAATTGAACTCTTAAAATCTCTACATTTGAATACATCTTTGTATTATAAAATGGCTTCCTTAGGTTGACAAAAGTGCCCAATTTAAATGAGTATTACAATATTTTATATTAATTCAAGACTGTTTCTTTGAGAGAAACAGCAAAATCATAATAGATAACATGAGTTAATATCTTTCTGTTACACAGCCCTTTGAGATTTTTCTAAGCATATTCAATACTCTTAAAAATGTGAGGTGTTATCCTTATTTTATAGATATGGGTTTTAATTTGTACAATTATGTGTCACAAGGTGATTCAAGAACTTTTGAGACTATTCTCACCTTAAGCCAATTTGGCTTTTGCATTGTTTCTGTCTCTTTATATTAAATTCTTAATATATATGTGCTTCCCAAATATTTTCATTTCATCATGTACGTGTACATTCAAGAGTCTCTTGGCATATGTAGTATGGTGTTTAAAAACTGGCTTTCCATTGGGCGTTGGTTCAAGTACCAGTTCTACTGCTGGTTTTCTAAATAAACTCTAGAAGCTTCAGTTTCCTCGTCTGTAAAATACTAAGATGATGATGACTGAAGTTGCAAATGAGGTGGTGAGGGAAGGCAACTGCAGGGTTGACTTGTGATCTTTTCTGGGACAGAAATCAAAGATAATATAAAAAACATTCTTGCTTAGTAAAATTTTTGTATGCTACTGTTAGAGATCACCAAATCAGAACTGTTTTGCTTACAAAGGCTTTGTACATGTGGTTTATTCATGTTTTGTTTTGTTTTTAAAGGTTACGGGAAGTTTCAGAGAAACTGAACAAATATAATTTAAACAGGTAAGAGATTTAAGATATTTTACATTTCCTAAAAAGAATGATTTTGTTTTAATTAGGAAAAAGTACTCATATTTAGGCAGCAGCTATTAAGAAAATTTTAATCTATCAAATTTTTATGGGTTGCATTCATTTGAATTATAGTTGGTATTCATACTGATTTTTAAAAACTCTGCCATACCAAAGAGCTATAATGACTGTGTAGATATAATAATTTTTTCAATTATTCCTTTAAAATACGTAAATATTAGTTTTTTAAAACAGGCTTTACTAGCAATTTTTTTCTTTTGTTAATTGGATTTTCTAAAAAACCCTAGGATGCATTTGCCATTTAAAAAATAATTTTGTTTGCATACTTTTCTTTATTTCCCAGCCATCCCCCTTTGAATGTGTTGGAACAGGCTACCATTAAACAGTGTGTGGTGGGCCCAAATCATGCTGCCTTTCTTCTTGAGGTAAACCGTTTACTCTACGGTAGAGAAATGAAAATGGATGTTAAAATACAGCTGTGCATCATCATGTGTCTTCCTTTTCAACCGTGGAAAACAGCAGTTTCTTGCAGTAGTTCTTCCAGAGACCACCCAGTTCCGTTTCCTAATTGTATAAATCCTCTGGCCCAGAGAAGGCTTAAATGATTTACTAGAGGTTGAAACTAGTTAGTAAGAGAATGGAGAAGTTCCTGATATCTAGTCATTTCCTTACTCTGAATTCTGTTAGATGGAGATATTTTAAATTATTTTTACTGGTTTTATGATAATGTATACAAACCATACTTCCCCAGCTCAGGTGTGAGTGCCTTCTAGAAGGGAGCTTATTTGTTGCCTTCTGAATTGACAGTGATAGGTACATAATTTGTTTGTTGAATAAATTCAAATTTTAATACACATTTTTACTTTGGAAGTTTCTTCTATTTTCTTTGCTTCTAGGATGGTAGAGTTTGCAGGATCGGTTTTTCAGTACAGCCAGACCGATTGGAATTGGGTAAACCTGACAATAATGATGGGTAAGACATTATGTCCTTTCCATTTAATAAATATTTAGCTCTTAAAGGTATTATATTACACCTGTGTTTTGATTTTTGGGAACCCTCAAATTAAAAAAAAAAAGCATTGTAGAATAGGAGATGCTTAAAATAGAGTGAAATGGTTACTTTGTAGTTTGATTTTAATTTTTATGCAAGCAGTGATTTATAGCTAAAATATTTGCATTAAAAGTAGCAGAGGAGTCAGTGATCACTTAACAGAAATAGATTACCAGAAGAATGATGTGTATGTGGTAGGGCCCAAGACAGATCTGGCTCTTTGAGTGAACTGACTTTTCGGATCATGTTTTTTCCCTTTTAATATTCCCAAGTCAAGTAGCTCAATTTGAAAATGACGGAGTCTTTAAAATTTTGGCCTTTATAAGTGACGTCATATAAAAAAGGTTGCTAGATAATGTATCATGACTTTCAGTTGACTGCTTCTAAGGAAAATATGATTACTTTAAAAAATCTAAGGAACAATTCATTTGCAGTTAAACCGTGAAAACAGTTTCAAACAGGAACTGGATTGTTATGAGGCTAGAAATTGTTAGGTTTGCTCTTTGATCTGAAGTATCCATTCAGTAACAATAATCAGAGAATTGTTAGGCTGATATTGTACCACAGTAAGTCCCAGAGTAGTGAGGCCTGGCTTGTTCCTAGGGATTTTGGGACTGTTCTGTGATTTTTCTACCTTTTGTTTTTTTCCCAGGTCAAAGTTGAATAGCAATTCGGGGGCAGGGAGGACATCGAGGCCTGGTCGGACAAGCGACTCCCCGTGGTTTCTCTCAGGTTCCGAGACTCTGGGCAGGCTGGCAGGCAACACCCTGGGGTAAGTTGTGGTCAGAAGATGGCATCCGCGGGTCTGGGTTATTGCTCTGTGAGTGCTCATTTCAGAGTTATCCAGCGATGGAGTGAGGGAACTCCTGAACTCTGAGCAGGGGCTCCTGTCGCTCATGGTGAGCCACCATGATAAAAAAACCCACATAGGCTAATCACAGCTAACCTAGGTTTTTGTCCTTCTAAAAATATATAATGACTGCATGCATTTATCGTGTCATTTATGTTATTTAAAAATTTTCAGTGATACTATCTTTGGTCTCATTTGTGACTAATTCTTGGGTAAAAAAAAATCTAACATTTCTTTCTAGTGTTCGAATACAGTAGTTCTTTCTGAATTAATTTAGTGAGGCTTGAAACGATTATGTAACTGAACTTTAAAGCCTTTAACGAAGTTTTTACTTAAAAACATTATAGTGGTATACTTGACACATAACATTATATTTGTTTCAAGTGTACAACATAACGATTCAGTATTTGTATATATGTGTGACTCTTGAGCAATCTAGGGGTTAGGGGCACTGACCCTCTGCACAGTCAAAAACCCACTTGTAACTTTTGACTCTCTCAAAACTTAACTACTAATAGCCTCGGGTTGACTGGAAGCCTTACCATTAACGTAAACAGGTGATTAATACATATTTTGTATGTTATATGTATTATGTACTGTATTCTTATAATAAAGTAAGCTAGAGAAAACAAAATGTTATTAAGAAGATCCTGAAGAGAAAATATATTAACAGTACTGTACTTATTGATACCGTAAGTTTACATCATCTGTTTATAAGATGAATTGTCTGTCATTACCTATATGTCCTATATGATACAAAACTCTAGATGTTATATGTATTACTAACACTAGACATCAAAAAGGAAGAGATAATGTGAAAAATTCGTATTTATTTACAGGTATAGTGATTCATGAATTGATAGCAAAGCAGCAGCAGCATGATTACCTCATGGTAGCCTAACCTATACACTAATGAATGAATTGGTACAAAAACTTTATGGCATATAGTATCACATGATATATATAGTCATATTCATCATATAGTATTAGAAACATTGTTACACTAAAAAAAAACCACGCTGGGCTTCCCTGGTGGCGCAGTGGTTGAGAGTCCGCCTGCCGATGCAGGGGACACGGGTTCGTGCCCTGGTCCGGGAAGATCCCACATGCCACGGAGCCGCTGGGCCTGTGAGCCATGGCCGCTGAGCCTGCACGTCCGGAGCCTGTGCTCCGCAACGGGAGAGGCCACAACAGTGAGAGGCCCGCGTACTGCAAAAAAAACAAAAAAACAAAAAAACCCCACGCTTACCTGTTATGATAGGCTGATAATGCAGTTTCTCCAACCAAGAGAGAGAGAAGCATTATGTATGGTAATGTAATTCTATGAAAGCAAAGGGGTAAAACAGTAAGAAAACTAACACATTATTTTATATTAAATATCACCTTATGCCTATGTAAGCATAAACTAGTGTCTATAAATATTTTATGCATTCATGACCTACCTTTGTCTTAATTTTTTTTGATATTTCCAGGCTACATGATTCATCTGTGAGCTTTTTCAAATCACTGCAAATCTCCAAAAATTTTTCCAATATATTTATTGAAACAAATTCACATATAAGTGGATCCACACAGTTCAGTCTGTGTTGTTCAAGGGTCAAATGTATTGTGAAATGATCCCCACAAGAAATTTAGTTAACATCCACCACCATATATAGTTACAAATTGTTTTTCTTGTGATGAGGACTTTTAAGATCTGCTCTCTTATCAACTTTCAAATATGCAGTACAGTGTTGCTAACTATAGTCACCATGCTGTACATTATATCTCCATGACTTTATTTTATAACTGGAACTTTGCACCTTGTTTTTACTTTTAAAATTATTTGTAGAGTTCTTACTTTTTAAACTAGATACTCAACTCTTCTTCCATTTTATCTAAAGTTGATATGCTGTCAACTAAAGGAATCATATACAGATTCCAAGCCAGATGATTTTATTCATTTTATACCTTGATTTTTGAATAGCCAAATTTTCTGAAATTACTCATTTAATGGTTAGATAAATGCCAAATCAGTCAAGTCAGCATATGTGTTCAGAGGCTGATCAGAGAAATATAACTAGAAGCAAATTAAATTGTTTGAAAATATAATTAAGGAGAAGATGTTTTTTAAACATTTTATTTTGACTCTGAATTTCTAGGTAAAGTTACATTTAAAAATTGAGGTCCCAAGGTACTTATTTTCTCTTTTTTGTTTTTATGCCGAACTAAATTTAATTTGAGGTCAGAGGGAGGTCATTTAGTTGAGTGCATCCTTTAGCTCATTCTGTGCTAGAACTGTTCATAGGAAACATAGCTCTGGTTTTTATTAAAATGTTAGATATCTCCTTTTAATGGTTCTATGCACACACATAACATAACAGTGTATGATAAAGAATTCTGAAAATAATATATATAAACAAATGGAATTTTCATTTTATTTGATAAATCTGCAAAAAGTTTATATTTAAGAAAGAATAAATTATGTATGATACTATGTGAAACTTTACCTGTTTAGAGATTAAAATTTAGTTCTTTTTTTAGTTGAGGGGTTGTCAAATTACAGCCTACAGGCTAAATCCGGCGCCTCCTATTTTTACTGAGATACGGCCATGCTTGATGTTTTATTTACTGTCTGTGGTTGCTTTTGTGCTAAGATGGTAGAAATGAGTTGTCATGACTAAGACTGATGAGCCTACAAAGCCTAATAAATAAATGATTTACCATTCTGCTCTTTACAGGAAAAGTTTGCTGATCCCTTATTTAGTTTATACATTTATGTAGTGGCATTTGTTCCTAATCCTGTATTCTTTATTTATTTTTAAATTTAACATTTCATTTTGAAATAATCTGACTTTAAAAAGTTGCAAAATGTCACCCAACTTCCCCAAATCTTAACATTTTACATAACCATAGTCCAGTTATCAAAACCAGGAAATTAACACTTATCAGTGCTTAATCTACAGAGTTTATAAAGATTTCACTGCCTGTCCCATGCGTACCATTTCTCTGCTCCAGGATTCAATCCAGGATCCCATATTGCATTTATTGTCATGCTTCTGTAGTTTCCTCCAGTCTGGGACAGTTTCTCAATCTTTATTTTTCTAGACCCTGATGAGTTTGAAAACTGACTGGTTATTTTGTGTAATGTTTGAATTTGTCTATTATTTCCTCACAATTAAACCCAGGTGATGCATTTTTTTAAAGTCTTTATTTTTTAAGAGCAGTTTTCAGGTTCACAGCAAAAATGAGAAGGTGGTTCAGGGGTTTTACATATGCTCCCTGTCCCCACACATGTACAGCCTCCCTTGTTATCAGTACCCCTGCCCCCCCACCCCGAGTGGTCCATTTGTTACAATTGATGAACCTACATTGACACATCATCACCCACAGTCCATAGTTTACATTAGAGTTCACTCTAGGTGTTGTATGTTCTGTGGGTTTGGATAAGTTTATAATGACATGCATCTTCCATTACAGTATCATATCAAGTAGTTTCACTGTCCTAAAAATCCATTGATCTTTTTACCATCTTCTTAGTTTTGTCTTTTCCAGAATGTCATATAATTGGATTCATACAGTATGTAGCCTTTCCAGCTTGACTTACTTCACTTAGTACAATAGTATGCATTTAAGGTTCCTCCGTGTCTTTTCATGGCTTAATAACTAATTTCTTTTTAGTGCTGAATAATATTTCATTGTGTAGATGTACCACAGTTTATTTACACATTCACCTGCTGAAAGACATCTTGGTTGCTTCCAAGTTTTGGCATTATGAATAAAGCTGTGTCCTGGTTTTTGTGTGGATGTAAGTTATCAGCTCCTTTGGGTTAAATACCAAGGAACATGATTGCTGGATCATATGGTAACAATATGTTTAGTTTTGTAAGAAACTGCTGAACTGTTTTCTAAAGTGGCTGTACCGTTTTGCATTCCCACCAGAAATGAGTGAGAGTTGTTGTTGCCCCATATCCTTACCACCCTTTGGTGGTGTCATTGTTCTGGATTTTGGTCATTCTAATAGGTGTGTAGTGGTATCTTGTTTTTTAAATTTGCATTTGCCTGATGACATATGATGTGAAGTATCTTTTTATATGCTTATTTACCAGCTGTTGATCTTTTCTGGTGAGGTGTCTTTTAAGGTCTTTGGCCCATTTTTCCATCAGGTTGTTTGTATATTTTGGATAAGCCTTCTTTATCAGATGTGTCTCCCACAGATATTTTCTCCCAGTCTGTGGCTTTTCTTTTCATTATCTTGACAGTGTCTTTTACAGAGCCAAAGTTTTTCATTTTAATGAAGTCCAGCTTATCAGTTATTTCTTTCATTGTGCCTTTGGTATCATATCTAAAAAGTCATTGCCAAACCCAAGGTCGTCCAGATTTTCTTCTGTTATCTTCTAGGAGTTTCATAGTTTTGCATTTTACATTTAGGTCGGTGATCAGTTTTCAGTTAATTTTTGTGAAGGTCTGTCTTTTTTCCATGTGGATGTCCAGTTGTTCCAGCACCATTTGTTGAATCAGCCATCTTTGCTTCTTTGTATTGCCTTTGCTTCTTTGTCAAAGATCAGTTGACTCTATGGGGGTCTATTTCTGGACTCTTTTTACTATTCCGCTGATCTATTTGTCCATTTTTTTTCTCCAATAGCACGCTGTCTTGATTACTGTCGCTTTACAGTAAGTCTTTTTTTTTTTTTTTTTGTGGTATGCGGGCCTCTCACTGTTGTGGCCTCTCCCGCCGCAGAGCACAGGCTCCGGACGCGCAGGCTCAGCGGCCATGGCTCACGGGCCCAGCCGCTCTGCGGCATGTGGGATCTTCCCGGACCGGGGCATGAACCCGTGTCTCCTGCATCGGCAGGCGGACTCTCAACCACTGCGCCACCAGGGAAGCCCTACAGTAAGTCTTGAAGTTGGGTAGTGTCAGTTAGTCAAAAGAACTTTGTTCTTCTTCAGTATTGTGTTGGCTATTCTAGGTCTTTTGCCTCTCCCTATAAATTTTAGAATCAGTTTGTTGATACCCACAAAAAAACTTGCTGGGATTTTGATTGGTATTGCAAGTGATGCATTTCTGGCAGGAATACCACAGAAGTGATGATGTGCCCTTCTCAGTGCATCGTATCAGGAGGCACATGGTACTGATATGTCTCATCACTGGTGGTGGTTATACCTCTGATCACTTAGTTAAGGTGGTGTTTGCCAGACTTCTCAACTGTAAAGTTACTGTTTTCCCCTTTGTAATGCGTATGTATTTTGTGGAGAGGTACTTCATGACTATGTAAATATCCTATTTTCCATCATACTTTTGCTCATTAATTTTACCATCCATTGGTGATTTTTTGCTTTAGTTGTTACTGTGGTGTTGGCCAAGTAGTGATTTTTTTGTTTTGTTTTTGGCCATGCTACGTGGCTTGTGGGATCTCAGTTCCCTGACCAGGGATTGAACCCAGGCCATGGCAGTGAAAGCACCGAATCCTAACTGCTGGACCACCAGGGAACTCCCCAAGTAGTGATTTTTAAAAACTTTTTTCATTATTTCTTTTGTACTCATTAACTGAAATTTGACTGTAAAGAAGAACTTTCCCTCCTTGCCCACTTATGTCTGTTTCTATTGAGTTATTTATATCATTATGGTCTCGTATATTTGTTTTATTTTATGGTTTATAATCCATTGCTGTTTATGTCGCTCAAATTGTCCTAGATTTAAATCCTCTTCTCTTTATAAATAAAACTTGGATACAGCCAATTATAATACACTGCATGACAGAATGACTGAGAGTAGTGGAATTTTATGACTTTGCTAATAACATATGTAACAAATATAATAATAAAGTAGTACATTTGAGCTTGAATAAAGCCTCAGTAGACCTACTCCAAAGAAGGTTGGGGCTAATTTTAAGACTTTAAAATGTGGAGAGAATCATTAAAATTTGAGTCCCCCTTACTCACCCTGGCTTGCACTCCTGTTTGACTCATGTATTTCTGTCTCCCTCCCCCTCCCCCTCCCCCCTACAGTGGACTCTGTGTAAGCTTTCTTTAGCATTGGGTTTCTGAATTGCACTTTTGAAAAATGTCACAGTGTCCCACTGGCTAAGCCATATGTTTACCTTTATTTGGTCTTGCAGATGTCCACAAAATGTAAGCACTTATTAAAGGCTGATTGTTTCTCTTGGCCTCTCTGAAATTTTTCTCAGTTTGTTGATAGTGAAATTGTGATCCGTTATTCTGTAAATTAAGAAACTTTAGAGTCAAAAATACTATCCTTCATAAAAAATTTTTTTTCTTGAGTTGTATAGTTTTTTCCCCCCATTTGTATTGATTACAATAAACTTTTAAAGAAGCTTGCAATTTACTATATGTAATAGAGAATCTAGAACAGACAGATCTTGAGTCCCCAGAGGGGATTTTTATCTGCAAATTTACCAAATGCAGTCATATGTGAAAGAGACTGTCCCCACAGACCTTGGTCCCCAACCCCTTACCTTTGGAGTCCTGGCTTGCTCCCTTTGGGTTCAGAGAAGTGTTGTGAATTAGGGAGCAAGTGGTCTCTGAGAGATGCATTTGAAAGATTTTGGGATGACTGGTACTGTTTTTCTTTTCCATCAGCATGGATAATTGAGAATTGATCATTTATTATAACTAATCATTCTTAGGAATACATAGCAGTCAAAATTCCTGGGACTTTGAATATTTTTCCCTTTGGTGTTTTCACTAAATTGGCAGGTTTACGTGCTAAGTATTTCTAGCTGCTGTCTTTTCCCCATTCATAATTACTGAAATTTATCCTGGGAGATATTTTAAAAATGTCCTGGATATTTTTGTTAAACTTATTTCAGACCAGGTTAAGGGCAAGAACACCAACTTTATTTGGAGAAAAAAAGACAGTTTGTGTTGGACTTCCCTGATGGCGCAGTGGTTAAGAATCCGCCTACCAGTGCAGGGGACACGGGTTCGATCCCTGGTCTGGGACGATCCCACATGCCGTGTAGCAACTAAGCCGGACTACTGAAGTGAGTGATTTAATGATTCAGTGCCACAACTACTGAAGCCCACGCACCTGGAGCCCATGCTCCGCAACAAGAGAAGCCACCGCAATGAGAAGCCTGCGCACCACAATGAAGAGTAGCCCCCCCCCCCCGCTCGCCGCAACTAGAAAAAGCCCGCGTGCAGCAACGAAGACCCAACATAGCCAAAAATAGATAAATAAATACTTTTTAAAAGAGAGTTTATGTTTAATAGGATGTTTAAAATGGAAATATTAGTATCAAAAGTCTCTTTATTCCGTTGTTTGTTATCACTGGCTATAATGGATGATAGGTATAAGCTGCTTTTCATTGGTTTGAGCTACCGTATTTTCTTCGGAGTTTAATTTGAGCTGATAGTACAGGATTTGAAAGGAAAAAGCCAAGCAGGCCATTGTAATTGTAAACAGCTGAAGCTGGCCCCAGTCTAAAAAGGTGGTAAGATAGTAGGTTGTAGGGCTTCGACAAAGTAAGTGGACACCCCATTTTTATTTTATTTATTTATTTATTTATTTATTTATTTAGGTACGCGGGCCTCTCACTGTTGTGGCCTCTCCTGTTGCGGAGCACAGGCTCCGGACGCGCAGGCTCAGCGGCCATGGCTCACGGGCCCAGCCGCTCTGCGGCATGTGGGATCTTCCTGGACCGGGGCACAAACCCGTGTCCCCTGCATCGGCAGGCGGACTCTCAACCACTGCGCCACCAAGGAAGCCCTCGGACTTTTCTTGTTTTTGATGCTGTACATTTTTTTTAACCAGCCAATCAAGTATATGGACCAGACTTGACCCATGGGCTTTAAGGTTGCAAGCTGTGGATTAATTCCATACTCAGTGTGATTTTCTCAGTTGACTGGAGTCACTTTGTGTACCTTGAGTATTATATGATGGGGTCAAATTGTAGGATTAATTTGATGAGCAAAGTATGGATAGAAGAAACTGGTTTTTCCATTATTATTTTTTTTTGCGGTACGTGGGCCTCTCACTGTTGTGGCCTCTCCCGTTGCGGAGCACAGGCTCTGGACGCGCAGGCTCAGCGGCCATGGCTCACGGGCCCAGCCGCTCTGCGGCATGTGGGATCTTCCCGGACCGGGGCACGAGCCCGTGTCTCCTGCATCGGCAGGCGGACTCTCAACCACTGCGCCACCAGGGAAGCCCTTTTCCATTATTTTTGAGTTTAGTATTGAAAATTATATAACTCACTGTAATTATAGATAAAAAGGGGATTCCAGTACTGTCTTTTGTGACCACTAATAAACCTCTATTAATGTATACTTAGTCTAACACATTGCTCTTTCTCTGGATAGCAAGCTGGTTAGAGGAATGTTCAGGAGCAGTTGAGGCTGGTCAGCTGGCAGATTGTTTGGATTCTGATAGAAGAAATCCTGCACTGCGGGTGCAAGTGGGAAAACGTGGTATTCTCCATGGTAACGGTCAGGTTAATGAATGGGCAAGCCAGAGATATTTTGACCTTTGTCTTTCAACTAACCTCAGGTGAGGGTTTGTGTAGCAGAGATTGCAAATTGGCTTAAAGGCAAGAATTTGAATGTTATGGATACGCAGGTATTCTCCACTCTTCCCTGTCGTCTTGACTTTACTTAGAAATTAGTAACCTATCTACCTCTCGTGGAGATTTGAGTTTGTGATACCTGTAAGGTCTGCCAGGAATAGCTGTGTACTTGGATAGTATACCTGATCAGGTTTCCAGTATTATTTGCTTAGGGGGAAAATCATATGCATTTTTCGGTAGAAATATTGAGTCATTACTTATATTTATTTTGGCCATATAATGTCTGAACAGGGGCTTTTTGGAGTGAAATTAATAATAGGCTCAGACAGTAGGCTTACTCTGGCATTATCTCAGGCAAACTGGGACATACAGTTACCCTAATTATATCTTTTTAAGACTCTTTAGTATGGTTCCTCCTGTTTTCAAGTTGAAATAATATATGTAGCTTTTGACTGTTAAATGCTTCCAAAAGAGTGGTTCCACCTGACTTAATTTTGACAACTTACAGGAAACCATGAAGTAGAAGTGCTGATTTAATGTTTGTTTTGAATATCTGTTTGTATGTTTCATTGATCCTATATTATTTTCTGTTGCGTAATTGTCACAAAGCATATAAGTTGAAAAGAAAACTTGTCTGTTTTTGAGAGTACTACTTTCTTTGATAACACATGACTATATTTTTAAAATCATGTTTAAAAACACATAACATAAAATTTACTATCTTTTCGGTTATAACTGCACATCTCAGTAGTATTAAGTATATTTATATTGTTGTGAAAGAAATCTCTATTATAACTTTTTCATCTTGTAAAACTGAAACTTTATATCCAATAAACAACTCCCTTTACCCCTCTCCCCACCATCTGACAGCCACCATT
Source organism: Globicephala melas (assembly GCF_963455315.2). Taxonomy (NCBI): domain Eukaryota; kingdom Metazoa; phylum Chordata; class Mammalia; order Artiodactyla; family Delphinidae; genus Globicephala; species Globicephala melas. Next base: position 45,729,099 of record NC_083330.1, on the reverse strand, counting down.
CTACTTTCTGTTTCTATGAATTTGACTACGTTAGGTACCTTTTATATTTGTAATCATATAGTATTTGTCTTCTTGTGATTGGCGTATTTCACTTAGCATAATATCTTCAAGGTTCATCTGTGTTGTATTGGGTTGGCCAAAAGGTTTGTTCGGTTTTCCCATAAGATGGCTCTAGTGGCGCTTAGTTGTCTTTAACTTCATTTGAAACAATTTTGTTAGATTGTATTGTGACAGCTGTCATATCAGCGTGCATGTAAAAAAACTTTCCAAAATTGGTGAATTTTTGTGTAGCCATTTTAATATTGAAGATGGAAGAAAAACAACACTTGCGGCATATTATGCTTTATTATTTCAAGAAAGGTAAAAACACAACTGAAACGCCAAAAAAAATTGTGCAGCGTATGGGGAAGGTACTGTGACTGATCCAATGTGTCAGAAGTGGTCTGCGAAGTTCCTTGCTGGAGATTTCTCTCTGGATGATGATGCTCCACGGTTGAGTAGACCAGTTGAAGTTGATAGCAATCAAATCGAGACATTAATTGAGAACAATCAATGTTATACCACGCAGCTCTTACACATAGTGCTGCTATGAACATGGGTATGCAAATATCTCTTCGAGACTCTGTTTTCAATTTTTTTGGATATATACATAGGATTATAACTGCTGAGTCATATATAGTGGTTCTATTTTTAATTTTTTAGGAAACTTCATACTGTTTTTCATAGCACTGCACTATTTTACAGTCCTACCTACAGTGCACTAGGGTTACAGTTTCTATACATCCTTGTCAACACTTGTAATTTTCTTTTTTTTTTTCATGGTAGCCATTCTGATGGGTGTGAGGTGATAGGTGATTGTGGTTTTGATTTGTATTTCTCATGATTAGTGATGTTGACCATCTGTTCATATGCTTACTTGGCCATTTGTGTATTATCTTTGGAGAAATGTCTGTTCTCATTCTTTCCCATATTTTAATCAGGTTATTTGATTTTTTTTGTTGTTGAGTGTTGGAGCTCTTTATATATTCTGGATACTAACCTCTCATTAGATAAACGATTTGTAAATATTTTCTTCCATTCTATAGGTTGCTTCCTTACTCTGTTGATTATGTCCTTTGAGGGACAAAATCTATTGGGATATTCATAGGGATTTTGATGAATCTGTAGATTGCTTTGAGCAGTATGGACATCTTAACAATATTAAATTTTCCATCCCCTGGGCATGGGTGTCTTTCCATTTAGTTGTGTCTTTAAACTTTAAACTCTGAATTTTACTTTTTGTGCTGCAGACTGTTAGTAGTTATGTCTCATAGGTCTTTCACGCAAAGGTGAGATGCATTCTATAACTCACTTTAGAGCTGTGACTAGAAATGCTTGGTATGTGGTTCTTTAAAAAATTGTTTTAAAAGATGCAAAAGGGTGGTATATATCTTTCTAAAAAGTGAGTTTATACTTCAGCATTTAAAAAAATTGGAACAGTGTTTTTTTGTTGTTGTTGTTTTTTTTTTTGCGATACGCGGGCCTCTCACTGCTGTGGCCTCTCCCGATGCAGAGCACAGGCTCTGGACGCGCAGGCTCAGCGGCCATGGCTCACAGGCCCAGCCGCTCCATGGCATGTGGGATCCTCCCGGACCGGGGCACGAACCCGTGTCCCCTGCATCGGCAGGTGGACCCCCAACCACTGCGCCACCAGGGAAGCCCGGAACAGTGTTATTTTAAAGTTCAGTTCTATTGTTCTGTCAAAATACTACTATAGCATATTATGTCAGTTAGAAAAATAACTTTATCATATTCTAAGATAATGAACATGAGACCCAAAGCGATCTTTCTGAATGATTGTTTAAAATGCTGTTTCTTTAAATTCTCCAATATTTAGAAGTCGTTGGAGTTCTGGAGTGGGTGGAAGTGGAGGAGGATCCTCTGGTAGGTCGTCAGCTGGAGCTCGAGATTCTCGCCGACAGACTCGAGTAATTCGGACGGGACGGGATCGAGGATCTGGGCTTTTGGGCAGTCAACCCCAGCCAGTTATTCCAGCATCTGTGATTCCAGAGGAGCTGATTTCACAGGTATGGATCTTGTAGAACAATTAACGTAAGATAGCAGGACAGGGTGAGGTTTAACTAAATATAGCAGGCTGTAGTCATGATTTATATCATGAACTGTGAAATACTGGTTTTCTGTATTGATCCTAGGAAGCTGATTTTAATAAAGAAGTTATGAAAAAGATAATTAGCATAGTACTCTATTTTTTATTTCAGGCCCAAGTCGTTTTACAAGGCAAATCCAGAAGTGTCATTATTCGAGAACTTCAGCGAACAAATCTTGATGTAAACCTTGCTGTAAATAATTTACTTAGCCGGGATGATGAAGATGGAGATGATGGGGATGATACAGCCAGTGAATCTTATTTGCCTGGAGGTTGGTTGATCACCATCATGGTTTTCTCATCTCTGAAGGGAGAGATGTTTTTTTGACTGGGGAATGGAATTTTAAAGTGCAATAGATTTGCTGACTGTTCTTTCCAAGGTGGTAGATATTTCTCACTGTAGTGTTTGATTTGATGGTAAAATTCTCTTTAAGGGAAAATGTTTTTGCTCAGTGGACTTGTGTTTGGTCCTATAAAGACATGGATGTATGTGCATGTCTTTATCACTGGCTGACAGATGACTGGAATGTTGTATTTTGATGCCCTTATTACTGAATATGGAATAACTGAACTGCATTTAGATTTTGACTTTCTGTGATGTCACAAGAATCTTCAATAGTGATCTTTTTTTCTTGTGGTAATTTAGTAGTTAGCCCAAGCAACAATCATGCAATTGATGTTCCTTAAAATCTGTGTTAATAACGTTAACTTTATTTCCTAGGTAGTTACTGCTTTTCTTCTCAGGTTATGTCAGTAGTCAGTCCCTGATTTTAATGTTTTAATTTTCAGGGATTTTTCAATGGTCTGCAGATTTTTTTCTCTATATCTGCTTCATTTATGTTTGTTTCTGTTTATAGAGGATCTTATGTCTCTTCTTGATGCTGACATTCATTCTGCCCACCCAAGTGTCATTATTGATGCAGATGCCATGTTTTCTGAAGACATTAGCTATTTTGGTTACCCTTCTTTTCGTCGTTCGTCACTTTCCAGGCTAGGCTCATCTCGAGGTAATTTTGCATTTATTTCTTTGTGATTGTTGGCTGACTCTATGGAGAGATAGTGGTAGAATTCATTGTATTTGAACTTTTAATATTACAGTAGACGAAATCATTACTTGATAGTGTTTTTGGATGCTTTGGCATTAAAATAGTTACTTTTGAGTTTGAAGAGCCACACTAGAACTTTAGAGATGATCTTATCAACATAGTAGCATATATGTAAAGGGTTACAACTTACCTAACTGTATTTTTAATTAGGAGTATGGATTCTGAAGTAAAAGCAGAATTCTGCTTTACGGTGACATGCAGCATTCAGATAACAAGTCTCTTTAGTTTATTTGATTAAAATAAAGTGATTATTTTGTTCATTTTAAACCCTGGTTAGATGGAAGAGTGAAATATGAAAAAACTTATTAGAATGAGATTGATCAATAGTAAATATATAGAAATGCTTATTATACTAAAATGATATTTTCAGAAGTTTGAAATCTTGAAAAGGTATAGTACACAGTAGAGTTTAGAAAGAAGATTTTGAAATCATACAAATATAAACCTTTCTCTGTGTATGTTGATGTGGATTTAGCTTGCATTTTAACTTTTGTAAGTCAGTATTTTTACTTTCCAGAATGTAAAACTGCTTGATTGAAGTAACAGGCAAGAATCAGATATATTATTTACTTATCATTAGTAAACTGGAAAGGATGCTGTTTTATATTAAGACCTTACTGCAAATACCTAGTACTTGAAAGCAGTTTTAAAATAACAGACTTACGATGATCTTTTAGTGTACTGAACCTATTATGTAATGGCTTAAAAATTTTTTAAAAATAAGTGCATATTTTACTGCCTAAAATGCATCAAGTATTGCATTTAAGATATTCAATATCTAACACAAAACTCCTTCTAAATTTCTCCCTTTTGCTTTTCCTTAGGTCATTCTATGTGGGCATCTGTTTTACTTTGAACCATATGAAATTGGTGGTACTTGACCATGTTAGATCTGCATGGATGGCAGTTTTATATGGTTCAACTTAATATTGTTTTTAATCCTTACTATCCAAGTCTTGGAAAGTTTATTTTGGTTGCCTATTTAAAAAATAATATGTGAGCAAGCTGAAAAAAACTGGTTTTAAAAAGTTTGTAGGCCAGTTTCAGGGGAAGCATTTTTGTAAAGTAATCTTTCTATAAAGATTCTCAAAAGAAAAATTCTGTCTAGTTTCTCAGAAATTTTAAGACTTTTCCATAAAAATCCAGCCTGTAAAATTACTCTAAACAAGGGCTTGGATTATCAGAAGTTTTATAGTTAATGGATTTTTATTTTACCCTTTTCAAGATTTGGTTGTTTTTTTTTTTTTAATCTGTATGTGTAGACTCTCTAACAAATACTCTTTTTTGTTTATGTATCTAACGTGTTAAAATTTTAATTTATGAATATTTTCTAATAAATTTAAGTTACGGTAAACATTTTTAATGAAAGCCAAAAATTTAAAACTCCATTTAAAAAATCCAAAATCCAGTTTAAAATAAAGCAGTTCTGCTCTAAAAGCATATAGTTGGAATTCAGAAAAGTCTGCCTCTACATAGTGCTTAAAAATACTAGTTTATAATTTTCATACATTCACTTGAAAGAGTTAATGTTTTGAATGTTGCATGTCAAGCTTATTAGATATACATTTACATTAAGTTCTTGTGAGTGGATACTGCTGTTAGTTGCATCCTGAAGGGTCTTTACTAGAGAGTGGCTTACTTTTATCCCACTGGTGTGACCCAATTGCATACCAGTTCTCCTTCTTCCCTTAGAGAGAGACTCTGAGCTGTTGCGTGAACGTGAATCCGTTTTACGTTTACGTGAACGAAGGTGGCTTGATGGAGCCTCATTTGATAATGAAAGGGGCTCTACCAGCAAGGAAGGAGAGCCAAACTTGGATAAGAAGAATACACCTGTTCAAAGTCCAGTGTCTCTAGGAGAAGATTTGCAGTGGTGGCCTGATAAGGTATTTGAAAAGAAACCCCACCCATCCTTTCCATTTTAACTGAATTCCTGGCACTCCCCTCCGCCCCCCCAAAAAGGTTTCTGTTTTATTTCAGATTTTCGTACTGTCATTTAAAATGCAGAGATAGGAATTCCCTGGCCGTCCAGTGGTTAGGACTCTATGCTTCCACTGCAGGGGTCATGGGTTCGATCCGTGGTCAGGGAACTAAGATCCTGCATGCTGCATGGCGCGGTCAGAAAATAAAAAATAAAAATAAAATGCAGACATAAAGTGATATTTTTGTTTTGTTTTAAATATAAGTAGATCATCTTTATTTGACAGTACAGGAGTCGTTTTAAGGAGATGTGTTCAGTGGTGCTATTTCTTTTTCTACTTGATGAAGTAAATCAGAGAAATAAGGATGGTAGTTCCAGATAATATATCAGCATTCTGTTTCAAGATTTCTTTTCTGGTGGTAATTATACCAGTAACGAATGGTATATTTCTTGATAGGAATTTGTTTTGTACTGTCAAGAGTACCCCATTTTCTGCAGGGCAGGTTTCTGGTCATTGTTACAAGCATGCATGTCAGGGCAAGATTAGGGATCTGTGTTTCTTTGATTTTAGCTTTCCCGTTTGATGGCAGTGAATTCTGACAGGCCCTTTGCTCTAAAAGCTGTGGGAGACAAAGCAGGCTGAACAGGAATGGACTGGGGGAATTATGCTCTGCATCCTGAGTGGTAGTACAATGACTAGCTTCTAGAAAGCATGCAGGATTTAAGTTGATTTGAATCTGTAAAAATCCATCACTGCTACAAGTGAAACAGAGTTGACACATTCTTTTATTTTACTTTTATTTTTATTGGGGTGTAATTGATTTACAGTATTGTGTTAGTTTCAGGTGTACAGCAAAGTGAATCTGTTATACAAATACATATATCCACTCTTTTTTAGATTCTTTTCCCATATAGACATAGTCTATTGATGGTGTGTAGGTTTCACTGTCTTAAGTGATTGGTAATTTATCTTCAAAGGCTCCTGTAGGAAGCCATGGGTTTTTCACCTGTTTTTTGGAGTGCCTGTTTCTTATTTCCAGAGCCAGTTGGATAGGAACTTTTCTAAAGTAGAAGTAAAAGAAGATAAGAACTTGAAGGTTATCTCTAGCAGATAAGGAGATTCTGACGTAGATTTCTTTTCTTTCTTTGAAGTTGAATTTGGGATATTAAAGGAAAAATATTATTTAGTGTTCTGAATTTGTTTATATTTCATAGTTATTGTGACTCTTGATGTAGTTCATTTTCCTCTGTATTCAGCTCATGTGGAAAGCTTGAATGCAAGAAGGAACATGAATTTCAATCAGCCTCTTTGTAAGCAAAAGGTTATTCTGTTTTCTTTGGCAGCTGACAGACTTTCCCTGAATTGCATTCTCTTACTTATTTCCATAAAACTAGAAATGTTCCAATTTCTACTTTTACTTCATATGGTAGAAGGTGATTTAAACCATTGGGCTTTTTCTTTTTCATTTCTTTTTTTTCCCCTACATTGTTCTTTGTTTCCTGTTTCTCTTGCCTTGATCATGCTAGAGCTGTGTCTATGTCATATTGGCAGGAAGTAATAGAGGACTCATTAATCTTGTTTTAATAGTGCCATTGCATACATATTAGTGTAGGCTTCTTTGTCACACATCTGAAAGTGTTTTGAACAGTATGAGTTTAGCAAGCTTTTTCCCTGGCCAGTGTACCCTCTGTTAGAGTTAGCCGGTCTTTGTTGGCCTTTACTGATAGGCATGGTTTTGGGTATAGCTTGTTTTCAGAGACAGTTACTAAATGCATCGTAAAATCTTGACACTGTACAGGTCTTACTTACTTAGTGTGTTATTTCCTTCGTTTGTTTAGACATTGAATGAAGGAGAAATAGCAGTGTGTGCAACAAAGTATATCCTACCTATACCTTTTTTTCCCTATTAAAGAAAAACCTAATTTAAAATGTCACTGAAGAACTACTTTTTATTAGCTTGTGATTGAAATTTAGACATCAAAAATTTCAGTTCAGGGAAAGAAAACAGCATAAACCTAATTAAGCTGTTAAGCATTATCCCAGTTATCAACAAACCACTAGATGATTGTTTTGCAAGGCTGAATGCTACAGTCAGAAAGAGAATGCAGAGAGTTGTTAAAGGGAAAAAAGACCTTGCTTTTAGAACAGTGTGCAAAATGATCATACAGGGGCATAGGATACATTCCACATGAAGAAACAGGCACTATGTGGGGCCTTCTTAGTCCTCCAGAATTGGGGGTGGTGATCCCTGAGGAGGAGAAAAGGGTTTTGGGGCAGACTTGATAGGAGATGGAGAGGTAGGTGGAGAGAGCAGGGAGGTATAGGGCGTCAGCACGCACTGTTTGGAGGTAGTCTCTCTGTCTCTTTTGCTTTCTCGCTCTCTCCCTTTTTTTTTTTTTTTTTGTTTTTTTTGGGGGGTGGGGGGGTGGGAAGAGGGTGTCCCAGCTTAATTTCAGAAATGACCTAAATTGTAAGATTGGTTAGTATCCATGGTATTTTTCATTCTTCCTTTTGTTAGAGTGCCTGAGAAATTCCACTGTTAAATTATCTGGAATAATTTTGACTTTCCCACCACCTATTTAGAGGAACAGCTACTTCTTCAAAATTTCACCATTTTCTAGGCTAATAAAGCTCCCTTAATGGTGGAATGAATGTTCTCTTTAAGCCTTTACAGTATAATCTTAAATTGAAAATATTTGAGGTAACCTTAAACTTTATTTCCATAAATTATTTTGATTTAAATGTCAAAACTAGTATAAAAGCATAATTGGTAACCCTTGTGCACTGTTGGTGGGAATGTACATTGGTTCAGCCACTATGGAAAACAGTAGGGAGGGTCTTTAAAAAATTAAAAACAGAGCTACTGTATGATTTAGCAATTCCACTTCTGGGTATTTATCTGAAGAAAGTGAAAACACTAACTCGAAATACATTTACCCCCATGTCTATTGCAGCATTGTTTACAATAGCCAAGATATGGAAGCAACCTAAGCATCCATCAGTGGATGGGGACACACACGCACACGTGATTGAGTAGCCTTGGTTAAATGCATATTGTGTGTTAGGCCTTTTGTTCAGGTGTTAGGGTGAGAGTTTTGTAGAAAGGCAGAACAATGATGTTAATACTTTGGTGTTAAGTACCATAATGGAATTAGGTATAAGAGGCTTTGGGGAATCACAGGAGGCCAGAGTGATTACTAAGAGTTACTTTGATGGGAAGGTGCAATCTTTCAATTAGGCAGTTATCTAACATGGCTCCATTTTCACTTCTCAGTCATTTTTGGAATTTACTTTTCTCAGATTAGAAATTTAGTTCTGTGTTGCTGAATGTCTACATTTACGTTGTAACTATATATATATGTGTGTGTGTATATATATATATATATATACACACACACATACATACATATATATACCAACCTACTTCCAACAAGAATCTAAAGTGACTGATAAGAGAATAAAAAATGCAGCCACAATAGTAACAAAGACTGTTAAAAGTAAGAATGCAAAGGTAAGAGCTAAGTAGTAAATGCTGAAGGGAAAGGGCCGAGAAAACTTACACGGAAATCCATACTAAGTAAATCTGAAGTTGAACATAAAAACTTCTGCTTTGTGCCCTGTAACAAAACAAACCCTTTCAGATTAGAAAATGCACACATCCTTTATTTCCAGTAAGCTCCCAGAGAAGAATTTGACAAAAGTTGTTTGGTGAGTGATGAAGAAACGAAACTGATTCAGCAAGTCAGTATTGTTAATTTACAGTCGTATCGCTTACTGTTCTGGATCTATTTTCATATAGTTTAGGGAAAATAAGAAAATTTATTCTCCACCAGCCTTTTGAATTGTAGAGTTGTGTGTTATTCTCAAGTTTCTTTGAATGGTATTGAGAGGAAATAGTCCCATGACGTTTGGCTCCTTAAATTATTTGAAGCAGCCATCACTGTTGGGACCAGTTGATCAAATTTGTTGGTCATTCTGCTTCGCCTTCAAGGTTCTAGAAGTGGAAGTTGGGTGAGGAAGGTCTTTTTTTTTTTTAAATCGACATATGGAAGCTTCCAGGAAGTATCTGTTAAAAGTTGGCTAGGTGTGTCACAAATGTACTTTAATAATGAAGTAAGAGCAAAAGGAGAAGAGGTCATAAAGAGGAAGAGAAGCCAGGCATAAGGAGAAAATGGAAACCTAGATAGGTAAGGAGAAGTGAAGTGTGAATAAGGACAGTTAACAAATTGTGCCATGTAACCTGTAGTTGTATAGCATCCATTTCAGCCATAATACACAGCACATTGCAGTTAGAATTGGTACTTAATGGGAAAACTAGTGTTTGCTGATAGTAGGAAAATTTAAAAAAAGAAAACCAAGGTTTGTAGGGAGAAATTTAGGAATAATAAGACCAATTTTTTAAAAAATGTAAGTCACTAGATGAAATTAATAGGAGTTCATGTTGCTATGCTGAATGACCTTTTTCTTTTTCTTTTAAAGCTTTGGCTTTTTAAGGTAATTTTTATCATATTTTTGACATTTTCCATCTGTCTTTAGGGAGGGATTCCTCATTTGGTTGATCTTTAATGTTCAGACAGTTGCAAATTTATTGATTAGATTCAGCTTCTAAAGGATTCGTTTTGTTTAAAAAAAAAAATGGAGCTACAAACTACTGATCTTAACGGAAATGTGCATATCCACCTTTTCCAGTTGGATTGAAGCAGGGCCCAACTTGCTCAGAAGCAGCCATTAGTATTTCATCAAAACGATAAAAGCCTTGTCTTCTATGATATTATGAAGTGTGTGAGCTAAAATACTGTTTCTTTATGTGTATTTGATTGCTTTGTATTTCTCCACCTACTGATCTAAATCAGGCAAGAGACAATAGGTGATTTTTCCATCATCTTCCTTTGGTTGGTGGTTTTGCCATCTCTCCACATTTGTCCATAATGGATTTTCAGGGCCTTCAGGGTTCACTTAGCTCATTCAGGACTAATGAGCTGGGGAACATTGGTCCGTCCTTGAAGGATATAGGCAAGTCAGTTCTGAGAGTGCCTCACACACCATGCTGTGGCTATAGGGATGAATTGTTTAGGATTGTACTGCTCTGGCAGAGTTTTTACTCAAAAAGTTTGAGTTGAGATGAATTTGTTCCTTCAGTTGTCAGTGTGCTCCTACTATGTGCCAAGCACTAGGCTGGCCTGTGGGAATGTAGAGGTGAATTCGTTATGGACCTTCCCATAGGCAACTCATTGGGGAAGACAGACATTCACATACAATGAAATGTGTTCACAGTATGACCAGTGCTAGACAGAAGGTGTGAATACGGTATTTATAGGGGCTCAGAGTGGGGAATGACTAACACCACCTGAGAGATGTGGCAAAGACTTCACAGAGGAGATGACATTTAAGCAGCATTTTTAAGGTCAAGTAGGCATTAACCAAGATGCAGAGGCATTCTAAACACGTCAAGTATGGGCCTAGAGTCAGGAAAGGTCAGGGTGTGTTTGCGGAGCAGTGAGAAATTCAGAATTGCTGCTCTGTGGTGGGAGAAGGAGAAGAGCAGGGTGGAGAAGACCAGAGAGCCCTAGACGACTTCCCAAAGAGTTAGGATGTTGTTCTGCCAGCAAAGTTCTTAGAGAAATGACATGATGAGATTGGTGGGGTTTGGTTTTGTATATTTTTAGGGAGACGAGCACTATTGGCACAGTGGGAGAAAGATAGGAATAGTAAAAATCTAGAGTCAGTTAAGAGACTGCTAGAATTGTTGTAGAAGGGAATTGTGAGGCTCTCAACCAAAGCAATGACAGGGAGGACGGATGAAGGGAAGAATGTTCGAGGAAGTTGAGACAAAGTATAGCATTGGTTTGCTAGTCACCATCTGGTTAAGAGAAGAGGAAGAGTTGAAGAGAGGGCCCAGGTTCCCTTGTTGCCCTCCTGTTACTGGGTGGGTGGTAGATGTCATTCATGGAGACAGGGACTACAGGGGACATGTAGCTTTGGAGGAGACAATGAATTCATTTTGGAGATGGTAGGGTGCTTTTCAGACATCCAGGCAGTTAATCTGCAGGTTAGTCTGCAGATAGAAGATTTACATGTTTAAAAGCGTGGCGCCCCAGTGGATACAGTCACTTAGGCTGAGGGTGGAACATCATTTGAATAAACGGACAAGGACAGAATCTGGGTCAGGGAGTACGTGGTGGTACAAGGAAGGTGGAAAAATTACTGTAGTCATGAAGATAGGAGGAAGACCAGTAGAGAGTAGTGACCTGTGAACAAGGGAGAGGAGAGGTTCTAGAACTGGTGATGAACAGGGTCCAATGGTTCAAAGAGTTTGAAGAGAAAAGATGGATTGGTTCAATGCACGGGGCATCGATCAGGCTGTTGCAAGAGCAGGCGTGGCTGTCAGTGCGAGCCGGTGAGGTGAGACGGACGCCGGGTGACAGTTCACTTCTCCGGGCCTAAGACTGAAGGGCAGGCGGGTTTGGACGGTTGTGGAGGTAATGAGAGAGGGTTGTGTCCACTGTGTGTGGTGAGCTGTCCTTAGATAGTAGAGAGGAACACTTCTTTCTCTGAGAAGGGGAGGGGGAGGGGAGAATGGTGTTTTTTCATTAAGTAAGTCTGGATGGAGATGGAAATACTCAGGAAGCTTGTGCCTTTTGGGTGAGTAGGAGATGAAGTCAGGGCAGCAGAGTAACCAGAGTTGAATTTGACCACTTATTTGTGCCAGGTGCTTTAATATATGTTACTTTATTTGGTTTTTACCGCCCCCCTCCCCATCGTGTTATTATTATACCCATTTTAGAAGTGAAGAAATGGGTTCAGAGAAGTTACATAACTTATCTGAAGTTACCTACTTAATAAGTGTTGGATCCAGGTTTTGGACTCAACTTGGTCTGATTCTATCATCTCTTTAACCAAGGGGTCGAGAAGGAAGTGTGAGGTAGAAATGTTAAGATTTGATGCAGCAGCCCTGGAGAAAGTACACGGTGTGTTTTTCAGATACCCATGGTGAAGGGAAGAGTAGAATTGCTAAGTTGGAAAATTTCAAGTTTGGTCTCTTTCCCATCCCTCCATAGATGTGACTTGAAAATAGAGCTGATTGGCACTGGTAAAATAGAAGATTAAAATTAGTGTTCTTCAGTATCTATAGTTACTGGAAGTTACTGTATAGTTTAGATTATAACAGAAAATGAACAGAGATACTGACTAAACCTATTGATTTGTCTGCTTATAAGTGAAAGATTGAAACTATCAATGACATGTTATAATAAATGAATATCTATAGCTTCCCACTGCATCAGAAACAAGTTAAATGAAGTCTTGTAAACTAATAATACATCAGCGCCGTTTATTGGTTTGGGGACCATTTTAATTAATAATAAATGCCCAAAATATAGAACTTTAACCAAAGACTTGTCCATTTTAAAGCAAAATGGGGATTGAAGGGGCTTAAAATTCCTGTTGTTTCTAACAGAAGTCCCTGAAGAACATATACGAAAGTGTTTGAGAACTTCATCCAAACCTACTTTAAAGCATTATGTGCAATTAATTTGTTGTGACATAATTACATTGCATAATTGTTGGGTCCGTTTTCTTGAGCTTATAATGTACCTGGAAAATAAACCTCTTGGGGGGAAAAAAAGTTCATACTGATTATTGGAGAAAGACTATATATGCAAGCAAGATCTTATTTTAAAGAGGTAACTTGAAACTCCAAGAAAGCACTTGATGTTTTAATTGTAGTTTTATAGAAAGTATTAGTGCTTTTATGTATTTCAGAAATTTCGTATGTTAAATGGAAATTGTTTTAAATGTGTAAATATTTGAGTTTATGTAAGCATGTATGTACTGTGCTAAAAGTCACTTGTTTTGGGCTTCCCTGGTGGCACAGTGGTTGAGAGTCCGCCTGCTGATGCAGGGGACACAGGTTCATGCCCCGGGCCAGGAAGATCCCACATGCCGCGGAGGGGCTGGGCCTGTGAGCCATGACCGCTGAGTCTGCGCGTCTGGAGCCTGTGCTCCGCAACGGGAGAGGCCACGACAGTGAGAGGCCTGCGTACCGCAAAAAAAAAAAAAAAAGTCACTTGTGTTTTGGTTTGTGTGTAATATTAATATGCAACTTTTGGTTTAAAATTTTTTCTTAAACAATTAGTGGCTTACATTTTAAAAAAGAAAAATCAACAGCATGAAACTGCAAAAAAAAAAAATTAGTGTTCTCTCTATACAGCTCTGAGGCATAACCTGTTGTTATTATAAGTCTTGACAGGCTTCACAGACTATAGCTGAGCACCATAACCCATCTGACCAAATGAGATTGGAATTTGACAGAAACCTAAAAAGACGCCATTAGTTTAGCATACTCTGGAGCCAGAAGATCAAAGAGAGCAGAGAAGTTTTGCAGTGGCAAAAATACAACGTAAAATCTGTTATTGGCAAGCTTTGCTGTGAGATTTCTGGTCATTTTGGTCTTATGTTAAAAAAATTATCACTTTATCGTTTATATTATTAATTTATTGTCTGCACTTTTTATAATTTAATTGCGTTCCGACTCATTGCATGTGCATTGCTTTAAAACTAAATGAACTTTTACCTTAAAAAACAACACAGACACTTGTTTCAGCAGCTTGGAATAGCCTACAGGGAAGGAATCTTGTGTTGATACTCGACTTTCCCCACTTCAACTCCTTAGTCTGTTTTTTCTTCATTTATTCAACACGTTTATTGAGCATCTACTCTGTTCACTGTTCTAAGAACAGGGGATACAGTGGTGAACAAGACAAAGCTTATATTTGAGTGAAGTAGACTATAAATGAGTAAATACGTCAAGTTGTGAAGTGCTGTGAACTAAAGAAAGCAGAGTCAGGAGATGGAATATTAGAGTGCTGATTTTGTAGATAGTGCAGTCAGGGAAGGTCTCATTTAAGCAGACTTGATTGAGGAGAGGGAGTGAGTCACCTGAGAAACAAGGCAAGAGAATGACAAGGACATGGTGGGATACTGGCAGGAGCAGGAAAAAGGCCAATATGACTGGAGGAGAGTGAGTTCGGAGGCACGGGGGCAGGGGTGGGGCACCCAGGCCACTTAAAGGAGGGCATTGCGGGCTGTGCTGGAGACTTTGCTAAAGCGGTTTGTGTGTTCACATAATTAATCGAAATTTGATGTAGTAATTAATGTGATGTATCCGAATCTTTAGGTTTGGCAGTTGTTATATTTATACCACTGTGTTATTTCCACTTTACAGGATGGAACAAAATTCATCTGTATTGGGGCTCTGTATTCTGAGCTTTTGGCTGTCAGCAGTAAAGGAGAACTTTATCAGTGGAAGTGGAGTGAATCTGAGCCTTACAGAAATGCACAGGTATTTCATTATATTAAATCTTCCTTTAAATAGCTCTTCAAATCAGCATACAAAATGGTAATCACTTTTCTTATGCTTTCAAAGAATCCTTCCTTACATCATCCACGAGCAACATTTTTGGGGCTAACCAATGAAAAGATAGTTCTCCTGTCTGCAAATAGCATAAGAGCAACTGTAGCTACAGAAAATAACAAGGTATGACACACTGTGAAAAACATTTCGTAAATTCTTGATTTTCTTCCTCTCCCTGCCCCTTTTCCATCTTTTCATTTCTATCTAACTAGATCTGCAAATAACAAAGTGTCTCAAGCCTTAGTACAGTAATCCAATGTATAATCTTTTTATTGCTGGTTTATCTCTGTATTATAATTCCTTTTCAGAGATAGCTTTCTACTTTAAGGGAAGGAAAAATATTCACGCTAAGTCCTGGCAAAAGAGGAGATATTGAAGAACTACAGTAGATAGATTGAGGAAGTATGGATATTATATCTCAGATTATCAGTGTGACTTTAGAGTCACTAAATTCGTTTAAAAATTGTTGGAGCAGATATGGACTTTCAATTAATGCCTTAGAGATGGCTTTAGACATTTATTTCAGTAACTAGTATTTTGATTGACTTGCGTGAAGAAAGTATTTTAGTTTCTAGTCTTATTAAGGACCTTTTCTGAATTACTTTTTTTTCTAGCCTTTAGAATTCCAGTCCAGAGTGTAGGTATTCCTTACCCTCGTTTTGACCACAATCCTTTTGAAAAGATTACTTGTTTTTATTTAATCCTCTGGTGTTTTATCTTTAGGTTGCTACATGGGTAGATGAAACTTTAAGTTCTGTGGCTTCTAAATTAGAGCACACCGCACAGACTTACTCAGAACTTCAAGGAGAACGGATTGTTTCTTTACATTGCTGTGCCCTTTATACCTGCGCACAGCTAGAGAACAATTTATATTGGTGGTGAGTATCACAGAGGGGGGTATTTCATATCAGTGGATGCTTTTATGTACACAGATAGGTGCTTTGAGTAGTGGAATACCAATAGAGAAGGTCAGTTGAAAGATAATACTTTAGACTCACAGAAAACAAACATATGGTTACCAAAGGGGAAAGGGGGTAGGGGAGAGATAAACTAGGAGTCTGGGATTGGCAGATAGAAACTGCTCTATAGAAAATAGACACACAACAAGGTCCTACTGTATAGCACAGAGAACTATATACAATATCCTGTAATAAACCATAATGGTAAAGAATATGAAAAAGAATATTATGTATAGAATATGAAAAAGAATATATATATATTTTGACCACAATCCTTTTGAAAAGATTACTTGTTTTTATTTATATTTTATATGTGTATATATATTCTTTTTCATATTCTATATATAGAATATACATCTAATATTCGTATATATTTCACATTTTTTATATATATATATATAATGTAATATAATAACTGAATCACTTTGGTGTATACCAGAAACTAACACATCATTGTAAATCAACTATACTTCAATTAAAAAAAAAAGCTAATGCTTTATAGAGAGGGAAATTTTCACTTTGGAGCAAAGTAACATTGGAAAAAATCCTTAAGATAAAGAAAAGCTTATAAAAATAATACATACTTAGTGACTATAATTATGAAATTTTTAAAAGGTATAAAGTAGAAACAAAAATCACCTATAATCCTACAACCCAAATGTAACTACTGTTAACATTTTGGGAGTATTTTATTAATCTTTTTTTTTTCCTATATATAAACGTGTACTTTGCTTTTATTTAATTAGAAACTTAGAGTGTTTTTCATACTTTTTTCATTTAACAGCTACATAAAATATAATTTTAAAGGTTATTAAAGTATGTCATTGTATGAATATTCTGTGCCTCATTTAATTATTCCTTTAATGTTCGAAAGGGGCTTCAAATGTATTTTCTGTTGTGTTTTAGGGAGTTATCAGCAACTTTGCATTGGCAGAAGTAATGTATAGGGGAATTTACTAATGAAACAGAATTATTTGGAAGTAAATATCAAATGATGAATTTCCTGTGACTTTTAATCCTAAATGTTTAATAAAAGTGGACCCAGTTATGTATTGTAAACCTGTGATCAAGTTATGATTATTAATAAGTTACACATGCTAATATTATACTGAGGCAAAAATATTAGAGAAGGAATATACAAGTAATACTTAAATATAATGTGTATAATTTCAGATTTATTTAATGGGCTTCTTCGCCGCTTATTTGTCCAATTTTTGCTTTTCCTTTTCAGGGGTGTAGTCCCTTTTAGTCAAAGGAAAAAAATGTTAGAGAAAGCTAGAGCAAAAAACAAAAAGCCCAAATCTAGTGCTGGTATTTCTTCAATGCCGAACATCACTGTTGGTACCCAGGTAAGTGGTTAGAATTAAGTCTGTCCTGAGACTTCTCTGGTGGTCTTCCTTGGGTAAGTCTCCACGCTCCTAATGCAGGGGGCCCCAGATTTGATCCCTGGTCGGGGAACTAGATCCCACATGCATGCCCGCCACTAAGAGTTCATACGCTGCAACTAAGAAGTCCGCGTACCTCAACTAAGAAGTCTGCATACTGCAGGCAAAATAAATAAATACATATTAAAAAAAAAAAAGAATTAAGTCTGTCCTAAGGGACATTGTTGCTCATCAAAATCATTTCTTCCCCTGTAATTAATTCCCCTGTAGGCAGTTTTATAAATGAATGTCATTTGAAGGACCTGGTTCCAGTAGTATGTATGTGCCACATCACTTTTCACTCAATAGCTGAGTAACATAGATTCTGCCCTGATGTCAGCTGGTTTTCCTGTGGGACAGGAATCTCAGATTAGCCTGGTTTTAAGAAGCATTTGGTACTTAAATGTAGAGTTTAAAAATGTAGAGTCTGGAGCCCCTTGCCTGAATTATTCTTTCAGTTGGTTGGTGGTAGGACACAGGCTTCCTTATGTGTCACAAACATCCCAGATGATTCTTATGACCAAGCAGTTTGAAAGATACTTCGTCAAATCCTCGTGTTTCTACTAGTTTCTGAGATGGTTTTAGCCTCTTATATATATATCTTATGGAATGTGATTTTCTAGTACCCCAGTGGTTCTCAAAGTGTGGTCCAAGGACTCCTGCTGGCTTCTCAGCCCTTTCGGGGGATCTGAGAGTCCTTCTTTTTCCAGTTACCTATCTGTGTAAGGCTGAGTTGTCGTCATATACTTTAGCTAAAGTAACATATTACAGC
The DNA here is from genome assembly GCF_963455315.2 of Globicephala melas. Lineage (NCBI taxonomy): Eukaryota > Metazoa > Chordata > Mammalia > Artiodactyla > Delphinidae > Globicephala > Globicephala melas. The sequence continues at coordinate 45,711,358 of NC_083330.1, read as the reverse complement.
AAATTGAATGCAGGAGCATACATGGGATTCCAGCTGTCTTCCATTAAATTAGACATTAAGAGATTTGCAAAAATGTAAACAATGCCACTTTTCTTGCTGATTTTTTAAAAAATGTAGTTATTTTTATAAATTATATTAACATGGGGTTTATTAATATTAAATATTTAAAATTTTCAGTTTTAATTACTAATACATTAAATACCAACTATATATGACCCACATAAACGAAAGATTTGGGGATTCTTGGTAATATTTAAAAAGGGGAGACGGTCCTGAGACCAAAAGAGTCTGAACACTACCGTTATACTTCTAATTCATTAGATTCTGTTAGAAATTTATCTTCGGGTTAAAAGTCGATATTTATATTCATTATAGCAAGTGCTGCAATGAGTGTTTAAGGACTTTATAATCCCTAACGCTTAGACAAGTGTTGGGTTTTGTGACGTAACATGGCACTAATTTCCTCATCTAGCACTTTTTTTTCAATTCAGCTTTTTCTCATCACTGTAAGGTGGTATCATGTTTACATTACCTATGTCTTAAAAAGTAATCACTGCTTTAGCTGTTACTTTTCTCCAAAACTCAGCTTATGTACTTCTTATTTTTGTTTGGGACTCCCATTTGTTTTGGTCCTATTCATGGTTGTCTTGTTCTGACTCCTTTGTTGGCCTTCCAACTAGGAAGTTTTCAGCAATTACCCATTATTTTGAATATTGTTGTTTAGTCTTCATTATTTACATCAGTTGGTTTGGACAGATCTCTCTTTTCTAGGAGCTCCCTTTTTCTTATTCAGTTCACATACTGATTTCTCATGTTTTCAAAGTTCCTTATTTATTAGACTCACATATTAGCAGAATATCCTGGCAGATGCCTTATTAGCATGTAGGATGACATTACTATAGACAGGGAGGGTAGAAAAATCCTTTAAAGATGCACTGAAGAAAAGTTTTAAGCAATAGCTTGGCACTAAATTGGTGAAAAATAGCAGCATATTCCAATACTTTGGTATAGAATAAGATTTTGTTTTAAAGTGTAGAAAACTGGAGGTTTAAGACAGTCATGGCCACATAATGGGGAAATCGTTCATATGTTAACATCAGAAAGAATGGTCGATCAGTTAAGAGTTTGCAGCCGCACCTGCACTCACAGATCATAATTGTGGAGAGTAGTATGTTTAGCAAATATTCATTTCATGTCTTCTTATATGCTGGATATACACCTCCTTGTCTCTAAGGTGCATTTATTTTTATAAGAAGGTGTTAATGGATAACTTCTAATATATCTTGCCACATTTCTTTGACAATTATAGCCTTCTTTCTTGTTGATCCTCTTTCAGTATTTAAGCTTTCACCAGTATTTTCCAAAAATTTATGGATGAAACCTCTCTTTAAGTCAACCTAAGCAGGACATACCCTTTTCAAGAAGTCGGCTCTTCTGAACTATTCATTCTATGCCACAGAGCTATATTTAGTGACACACAACTATTCTTTGACAGAACTCCTGCTCTGTGTCAGTATTTCCAGTTCCTGTACTTCTCAAATGTACCACCTTCTTAAGACTGTGTGACTTATATTTAATTATAAATTGACAAAAAACATGATCATCATATAGTCCACTGTCAAATATAACATAATCGTTAGTCACTGGATGACTGAACAGAAAGTAAGATTGGGCTGCTTTAGAATCAAAAGAGATTTCCAGAAATAATGTTCATACCTCATTTTGAGTTACTGTTGGTGCATTTGGCAGTGTCACCTTAGAGGTTATTGGTTTTAGAGTATGACCTAGGGGTGCTCCGTGGCAGTGAAGATTTATAGGTTATTCACTGCTGAACTCAGTTAACTTCTAACACTAATGTCTACATATTCTTTTTCTAATTTAAGAGAAAACTTATATTATTCAGTGAAAATTCTGGCTTGTAGGAAACAACAGTCTTCTGAGGGAAACAAGTATCGGTAGAGTTGAAGTTATGGAGCCTATATATAGCATCATGAATTAAGGAAGAAAATAATTTCAAATTATAAGAAACAGATAAAAAAATGTAATTGTTTTGTTCACATTTCACTTTTTAAATAATAACCTTTTTAGTTTCTTCTCTGCTATTTCTCTTCTGTGTCCTTGTGGCAGAATGGTCAGGTTATTTGCTGCATGAAATTTTAAAGTTCATTTTTAGCAAATGTGCCAATTATTCCTGCTCCATAATTTGGGAACACGTAACTCCTCTAGTTTGTTTTAAAATTGTCATCTTGATGGTGATTTTTCTTTTGTTTGCTAGGTATGCCTAAGAAATAATCCTCTCTATCATGCTGGAGCAGTTGCATTTTCAATTAGTGCTGGGATTCCTAAAGTTGGTGTCTTAATGGAGTCAGTTTGGAATATGAATGATAGCTGTAGGTTTCAGCTTAGATCTCCTGAGAGCTTGAAAAGCATGGACAAAGCTAGCAAAACTACTGAAGCTAAGTAAGTACTATGCCCTAACTAATCTTGATTTAACATCAGTTTCTAGTTTGCTCTGTATGTGAAGGGGGGTACCAAGGAGACTTAGAGGTGTACAGTGACTTAGACAAGTGTTAACGTGAGGGGGTCTTATTAAGATCCCCATGAATTTTCAAAGGAATTGGTAAAATTTACTGTTTGCAAATTGGTTAATATTTGTATATTATAGTTATTCTTAATGTTTGGTGGCCAGAATGGCAGTGTAGGGTTCTCTTTTGATGTCTTTGTTTTGTCATTAGAGTTCATCCTTGGAAGGTGTTGTATAGCAGTGATATAATATGTTCAGCCATACTGTCTTAGGCAGACTTTTTCCTCCTCTCTCCATGTATAATCATCTTAATTTCTACCAAACATCTTGCCTGCATCTTGATCATTGAAAGGGTTTTACAGGTTAATGTGCTTGGGGAGGGAAATTCTATAAAGGATTTGTAAACTTTTGGGTTGGGGGGGATATGTGAACAGAAATACCACTGAATTGTATATAACCCACATTCTGGGGCTGGCTTACTGTTTGGGAGCCAGGTACACAGATCTTAACACCTGTACTTTTAGAAGCATCTACTCATCTTTATGATTTGGTTGTTTGGTACATGATCTTAAACACTTTAGTAAAGTTTCAAAATTACTTTTTTTTTTAATGTTGTAAAAATACATGAGCATTATAGAAACGTGGAAAAGTAATATAATATCACATTCCAGAAATAGCATTTTAAATATTTTGGTATACTATTTTCTTTTATTCTAAATTATACAAGCATTGAAAAGAAATGATTGGGACTGTACTATACATATAGATTTTTAAAGTTTCGAAATTTTTTGCTCAAATTAATGTAATGATTGTACAAGGATTACTGTTAAAATAAGTTTAAAGATATTCTTTTATAAACCAAAGCTACTGTAATTTATGCCTAATTAAGTTTTTTGCTTATTTTGTGCTTTGTGCTCTCTGTCTTGTTTTTATTTTTTAAATTTATTTATTTTTTTGTTTTAGAATATGTTTATTCAATTAAATGGATTTATAATACTTTATATTAAAGTGCAAGACACGGTGTGGATATTTTCCAAGCACATGAATTTCAGCTGGCACTAGATTTATAAGGAACCCGTGTAAGAGAAAAAGGTTTTTTAGAATCCTCTTCCTTATCTAGCCCATATTAGCTGATCGAATTGAGCATTCTTAATACCAGACTCTAGACACTTGCTTTTTAAAGGCTTACTTCATTGCAGGCAAAGGCATAAGTGAAAATACCACATTGCCATCTCCCCTAAACTCCCACGTTTTATCCGAGGGTAGGTCATACTCTTGGTCTGGGTGTTTAGCACGATGGTGGAGATGCTTGTTGATGGCTAGTGATACATGACTTCTCTTAGGTCATAAGTTGATCCTTGCTTGGCAGCTCTCTTCCTTTGCTTCTTCAAAGGGAGAAACCAAAGTGTTGAGTAGGATGTGACATGCCATCTTTTTTTTTTTAACGTCTTTATTGGAGTATAATTGCCTTACAGTGGCGTGTTAGTTTCTGCTGTATAACAAAGTGAATCAGCTATACATATACATATATCCCCATATCCCCTCCCTCTTGCGTCTCCCTCCCACCCTCCTTATCCCACCCCTCTAGGTGGTCACAAGGCACCGAGCTGATCTCCCTGTGCTATGCGGCTGCTTCCCACTAGCTATCTACCTTACGTTTGGTAGTGTATATGTGTCCATGCCACTCTCTCACTTTGTCACAGCTTACCCTTCCCCCTCCCCATATCCTCAAGTCCATTCTCTAGTAGGTCTGTGTCTTTATTCCCATCTTGCCCCTAGATTCTTCATGATCATTTTTTTTTCTTTTTTTAGATTCCATATATTGTCTTGTTTTTAAAAATAGGTGGATAGACTTTCCCTCTATTTGCATTGATTGTTTTTATCCTAGAAATAAAAGTAGCAAAATACATTTTCATTGTTTATGAAACTTTGTAAAGAGCATTTGAAATCTTTTTGATGTGCACAAATAGAAAACGAGATTAAAATAGGATGTGGTATTTATATCCTGTGATTTATTAAGTTTTTCAGAACCTTCCTTGAAATTTGCCTTCTTTATTAATAAACTTGGTAAAAGAGCTAAGTGAAATTAAATGTTAAGAAGATAATCATTTTCATGTCAGTAGACTCTTATAGTCATGGAAACGTGCTGACTTTAAGCGTGCTCGTGATGAGTCAGTACTGGCTTGCTTCCACTGTCACAGGATTTGCAGAGCAGCCATGAGTGTTCATGTGTGCTTGTACTGAGAACTTTGCTAAGATGCTGGTAAAAATAACGCTGTTTTTCTATGGACTATTTCTAAACTCAGGTGAAATTCCTGGTGGGGTTAATAGCAGATGAGGGGATTAAGATGATAGCCCTGATTATAATATATACCAGCATAATCTATATATAACAAATTTCTGAGTAATACATGACTTTTCTCTCTAAAAATTGACTTCTGCCTTTTAATGAATAAAAATATATTTTTACCATCTGTAGAATATTATGTAGTTGCTATAGTTATCTTCTCGAGTACAGCATTAATGAAATAACTCAAGGAAGAGGGATAGTTTATTCATACTATAATTTCTCATTTCAGTTATAGCAGGTGATTATTCTTGGACCATCTGGTGGTAAAGTTTTGTAAGCCATTGCAAGGAGAGTTCCTTCTTTGAACTCTAGGAAATTAATGATATAGTAGACTTTTTATTTATTTGCCTTTATCATCTTTTCAGTTAAATTGCAGTGTCCAAGTCAGGATTTACTGAAGTGTGAAACTTGTTTCTCAAGAGGCTTATGATAAAGCTATATTGATAAATTGAGTGTAGCTTTTGTTGTTATTCCTAGATAAGGCTTATCTGAACCATTGTTCCACGTTGTTGATAGCTTCACATAGTATATTTCTTTCCTATTTTAAAACATTAAGAAAAATTTGAAGTATGCAATGTGTATCTTTTTCAGTTTGCATCCTAAAGAATAACCATTTTGTATAAGTTTTTACTATTTCATTCCCTAATGAGAATAAACATGAGTCTTAAAAATAAGCCATTCGACAGGTTCCTAATATGTCATTTTCCTAATTATAAGGAGAATCTTATTTCTAATTGCAGGCCTGAAAGTAAGCAGGAACCTGTGAAAACAGAAATGGGTCCTCCACCATCTCCAGCATCCACGTGTAGTGATGCATCCTCCATTGCCAGCAGTGCATCAATGCCGTATAGTAAGTTTTATGTGTAGTACACATTGGTCAAAGTAAGATCCCAGGCAGAGAGCTGTGTTCAGTTTGTTTCTGATTTGAGGCAACTCAGACCATTTTTAATATCTTTTAATATAAATTGTGTTCCTACTAGTTTGATTTTTTTCAATGTGCAACTTTATTTAAATAGAAAAACAGTATTTACAGTGTTGAGTATTCTTGTTGTTTTTGCGAGTTATAATTTGCTGCAATATGTAAAGTGCATTGCAGTAATAGAAGGAAATAATTGCCCCTCTAGAATATCTGCCTACCTTTGTTGGGACTATTATTGTAGATTGGTTATGGCTTGGTCACAACTTCCGCTCAGAATTTGTAGAATTTAAAAACCTAGATTTACTACTGCACCTTGGATTTAAAGAATTTTTTTAAAAAAAGCTTTCCAAAGTACATTTATTTTCTAGTTTTAATTGCTTTGTACTTGAGGAAATTGAAAGTTTTTAATAGTCATGTGCTAGTTTTAAGAACAGCCCAACAGATCCTCCTTTTTAAACATGGGTCCGATAGCCCTAATTTTGAGGGTCCAGAATAAGTTTAAAATTTTTAAATACTTCTTTGCAGTTGTTTATAGTAGTGTTAATATTGTTAGGCATTAACAAACATGGATATTTTTCACTATGAATTCATTTAAAGTGGAAGTTAGTTATGAAAGCTCAATTCATAAAGCAGTAGTTCATGAAATTTATTTAGATGTCTCAGTTATGTATCCCTTTACAAATGATCTTTTTTCATATATTTAGATGAAATCTATAAAGTCTCTTTCACATTTTCTTTTTGGTACTTACCATTTTGTTGTTGTCTAAGAACGACGACGGTCCACCCCTGCCCCAAAAGAGGAGGAAAAGGTGAACGAAGAGCAGTGGTCTCTTCGGGAAGTCGTTTTTGTGGAAGATGTTAAGAATGTTCCTGTTGGCAAGGTTTGTTCAGAATGTCTAAGAATTAGTTACTAACTGAACTATAATGGTATTGGTTATCGAAGAACTTACGGTTGGTGAGTGCTCATTAGCCCTTTCCTCAAGGCTGCTTTATTTATCACCTCTAATGATCTCTTTAGTCCCATCCTTTAATCTGATGCACGTATCTCCTTTGTCCCTGACAGATGAACTGAAGATTATTATACCTCTCCTTGAGCATTTATGGTGATATTCTGCTTTTTTTAAAAAGTGTTATTTTGGAATAATTTTAGATTTACAGAAAAGTTGCTAAGAGATAATAACATTACTTTTTGATACAGTCCATTCTTTGGGACTTACACAGTTTTAATGGAGATGATCTTCCATAACATTTAAAAATCTTGCTACTGTCTTTAAGCTTCCACTTTCTCTTCCCTTCTTCCTGGAGAGGGTCTTGCCTCCTAAGAAACCAAGTGAGTAGAGTTCATCAGCTGGAATGCCATTAATTTCACCTTTGTCCTTTCACATTCTTAAAAACAAAATGGGACTATAGCTGTAGAATACCTGCAAAGTAACTTTTCCTGATTGCTCTTTAGTTTGTGAAATGGAATGGTCTTTCATTTGGACTTAAAGGGCAGAGTAGATACATCATGTCCTGCAATTTACAAAGGCCTTTTGATTTCAAATAGAACTGTAGTTTACCGGCAGCTATGTTTTTCTAAGACGATCACATTGGCTTAAAATCAAAAGCAGTAAGTAGCAGAGGTAGGACTCAAGTATTCTGGTTTCAAGTCCTGTGCTTGGCTTTCTGTGCATTGCTCACTCTACCTATGTTGTCTGTGGATAATACGTCATGGAAGTAGATGTCAACAGTATATTTGGTGAGTGTGTTCAGGTTAATTTTACAACTTGACGATCATTGAAGAAACATACTCATAAGGAATTAAGTGCCTTCAGTGTTAAATTGGTTCAATGACTCTAACTTGCATATTGATTTCATATGAGTTAGTGTTAACATTTATCGTATTTACCTGTATTCTAGGTGCTGAAAGTGGATGGAGCCTATGTTGCTGTAAAATTTCCAGGAACGTCCAGTAATACAAACTGTCAAAACAACTCTGGTTCAGATGCTGACCCTTCTTCTCTCCTTCAGGATTGTAGGTTACTTAGAATTGATGAACTGCAGGTAAGTGTAGAGGACTCACTCAGCAGGTGAATGTCGGGACCCTGAGTATGTTACAGATTTGAGAGCAAAATTCCTTGTCATGCAGGTTGTCAAAACTGGAGGAACACCAAAAGTTCCTGACTGTTTCCAAAGGACTCCTAAAAAGCTTTGTATACCTGAAAAAACAGAAATATTAGCAGTGAATGTGGATTCCAAAGGTAAAAGATTTTGTAACTTTTCTAACTGGCATACTCCATGTTCTATTAATACTTGTGCAGTGAATGGGAATTAGATAAAGTGGTTTGGGGCATTTGGCAGTTTTTGTCTCCTGTGTGTAACGTTATGGAATGAAATGTATCTACATCTGAAATGTGGCTAGAGATGTAAAATTTGGTAGGTACTTACTAGAGTTCACTAAGGATGTGTAACATTTTTTTTTTAACATTTATGTGTTTCTGAAGGTGTGCATGCTGTTTTGAAGACTGGAAATTGGGTACGGTACTGTATCTTTGATCTTGCTACAGGAAAAGCAGAACAGGAAAATAATTTCCCTACAAGCAGCATTGCTTTCCTTGGTCAGAATGAGAGGAATGTAGCCATCTTTACTGCTGGACAGGTATAGAGGCTTATTTTTGCTTTTGAAAATTTATATGACAACATTGGCATTTTTGTGATGCTTAGGGTTTGGCTCTAGTTTGCTTGTTATTAAACATTGAAGAATTTAGAATATTCAACATATTTTAATATTAAGTTTCTTATTTGGTCACTATTACAAACATAAAATCTAATTTGAAAATAAATATAACTATTGTAAAAATCAGACATAACATTTTTGATTGGGAGCCAAACTTTTTAATTTTCACCTCTATTATAGGAGTCTCCTATTATTCTTCGAGATGGAAATGGCACTATCTACCCCATGGCCAAAGATTGCATGGGAGGAATAAGGGATCCTGATTGGCTTGATCTTCCACCTATTAGTAGTCTTGGAATGGGTGTACATTCTTTAATAAATCTTCCTGCCAATTCAACAATCAAAAAGAAAGCTGCTATTATCATCATGGCTGTAGAGGTAATCTGACTTTTGAAACTACTTGGCATTTCAATTCAGAAGGCACTGCTGGAGTCTAGGGAAACAATCTTGAATAGATCATTCATTGCCGGTTCCCTATGGGAACTAATAGTCTATTAGGACAAGAGAGATGCGTATACCATTGATTACAGTGTGATTTAAGCGTTTGAGTAAGGCATGCATAATGTTGTAGAAGTACAAAAGGGAGGGCTGTAAATCAAACTGTGACTGTAGAGGCTTCTCTGAGGAGGTGATACCTGGATATAGTTTTAAAGAATCAGATAGGGGTCTCCTAGACGCAGGATGAAGGTAGGAAGTGTTATCCCAGGCACAAAGAGCAGCCTTTGTGAATCTCAGAATGTACATGTTGGGAGAACATGTACATTCTTCTGATATAACTAGAAGGTAGGGCTTATACGGATCAATGAGTGGCAAGTGATAAGGTGGGAGAAAGGCACTGGGGTGCCTTGTGCGTTAACCTAAGGGGCCTGAGCATTCCCCTGAAAGCTAGGAGGAGAAGGATTTTAAGCTGGTTTTTTTGTGTGTTTTTAAAGAAGATGAGCAGTGGATGGAGAACAGAAGTTTAGAGACCAGATAAAAAAGCTAATGTAATTATCCATGTTAGAAACAAAGTAAGCTTGAACTCTTTTTTTTTTTTTTTTTTTTTTTTTTTTGCGGTACGCGGGCCTCTCACTGCTGTGGCTTCTCCCGCTGCGGAGCACAGGCTCCGGACGCGCAGGCTCAGCGGCCATGGCTCATGGGCCCAGCCGCTCCGCGGCATGTGGGATCTTCCTGGACCGGGGCACGAACCTGTGTCCCCTGCATCGGCAGGCAGACTCTCAACCACTGCACCACCAGGGAAGCCCTAAGCTTGAACTCTTGGAAATAAGGAAGAGGGGATGGATTTAAGAGATCTTAAGGAAGTAGAAGCTCTAAAGCTTGGTGACAGGATGTCAGCAGTAAATGAAAGGAAGGGGTTGTAAAGCTTCTGATTTAGGTGTGGATGATAGGGAAATGAAAAATTGGAGAAACTGGAAATTCTCTGGTGGTCCAGTGGTTGTGGCTCCCCGCTTCCACTGCAGGGGGCACGGGTTCGTTCAATCCCTGGTCAGGGAACTAGAATCCCGCATGCCGTGCGGTGCAGCCAAAAAACCCCAGAAAAATAGGAAAAACAAATGGGATAAGGGGAAAGGATGAGTTTAGTTTTGAACATACTGTGGTTGAGGTGTTTGTATTTGTTAGATGTGGAGGCAACACCACTGGAAGTTATTGGAGCAATTTGAGCAGAGAATGACCTGATTTGCTTTACATTTTCAAAAGGTCATTGCTGACACGCTGAGAATACAAGGGGGATGGGTTGGAAGTAGGGAGGCCAGTTAGGAGGCTATTAAAAGAATTCAGGTGGAAGGTGATGTTGGCTTGACCCAGGAGGTGGAATAATAAGTGATTAGACTGTAGATATACTAGATACGTTTTAAAGTAGAGCCAACAGGATTTGCTTATGGCTAAATATAGGGTGTCAAATAGAGGAAGCAGAGGGCAAAAGGTTTTGAAGAGTGAAGTTGCTGTTTATCGAGATGAAGACTGTAGGATTGAAGCAGGTTCTGGGGGGTGAGATCAGGAGTTTAAGATTCTTATCAGATAGCCAAGAGGAGATGGTGAATAGAGTTAGATGTGTAAGTTGGAAGACCAGGAGAGAGGGGACCAAGCTGGAGAAGTGTACTTAGGAGTTGTCAGTATATCTGTGATATTTAAAGGACTTATACTGAATGAGATTACTAAAGTCTTGGAGGAGAAAAAAGATCTAAGGCCTGAGCCATGAAAATAGTCTCAGCATTTAAATACCAGGAGATAAAAAGAAACCTGCATGAGAGACTGAGAAGGAATTGGAGGGAAACGAATGAGTTTTGTCTTGGAAGCTAAGCAAAGAGCATGTGTCAAGCAGGATGTGTTGTTCAAGTGTATGAAATGATGCCGTACGACAGTAGGGCGTGTACTGAATACTGACTTTTGCGTTTGGCTCCATCTAGGTCATTGTTGACAGTGGGGATGCAGGCCTGATTTAGAGTGAGCTAAGGAGAAAATGGGAGTTGAGGAACTTAGACAACTCTTTTGAGGAATCTTTCTATAAAAGATAGAAATGGAGCTTAGAATGGGAGCTTATTTACCCTCCATTAGGTTGGAGGTGATAAGCAAACTTACTAGAACTGCATCTAAAGTAATCTGAATCTAGGTGCTCCTGAGAGATACCCATGAGCTTTTGTTTAGAGACACAGTGCTCATATTCTTAGTTTAGCTTTAATTGTTAACCTACTAGACTAGTGGTTCCAAACTGGTAGGGGTATGGGGTTGAAGGAGGTGGCCGTGGTCTGAATGTGGCCCCTAGAAATAGACTTCACATCATTTAAAAATTCTTGATTGGTTGCCAGCATTCAAAAATCACAGAATTTGTATTTAAAACTCAGATTTTCAGGTGCTCTTAAAGAATTAGAAGATAATGGTGATATTGGGCCATTATAAAAACATTAAGTCCTCTTAGAGGCTATACATGGTGTCTCCAGTTCATTGCAGTTCCCACTATTTAAAATTTGTTGCTCTAAGTCCAAATGTTGGTCACCATTTATTTATTATACGGTTTGTGTTACCTTTCTTACAGCCAGCCTCCTCCACTCACTTATACTTTTGCATATGCTTCTGTAGGCATTTGATTCTATGACCCCTGCACTTTGTCAGCATCCCAAGGTAGCGATAAAGTGTGCCATCATTTATCTTTCTAAATAGCCTTCATTTACTAGGGCTTGGTGCACGGTGGACGTGCAAGAAATTTTTGCTGAACTCTCTGCTTTGTGTTATAAGAATAAGTGACAACATACAGTGATGCAGGATAAACATAGTAAGCGTGGTATTGATACTGTCAGTGTGAGAGCCCATATACTGCCCAGCAGGTTGGAGATGAGAGCTCCCTGTAGAGTAGCTGCTTCAGCCAGATGACTGGCTGATTGCTTGAAAACATTCTATATATCACAGCAGTGTGCAGCAAAATATCTTAATTTTAGTTATTTTTAAATGTACTGCACTTTTCATTCTTTGGAGAGACTTTGACATATTCTCTCAACGTATTGATTAGTGCATATTTGCCACTAGACTTTGGCAAATTTAGTCTTATGTCGCCCACCTCATATTCTTGAACTGGAGCTTGCAATTTATGGGGTCACTTCAGGATCATAGTTCCACAGTCAGAATGGCTTATCTCACGTGTGTCAAGTACTGAAAACAGTTTTTTAGCTGTATTTTCTTGTGCCCTTCTTCCCCCATTGTTACTTCCTCTCATCCTCATAAGGTTGGGGGAAGGGATGGGTTATCTAGGCAATTTGTGGAGAGCTGCCAAGTTCAAAAGCATCTCTCTTCTTTCCTTTGTATTCCCACGCATTCTTTCCCCACCTGCTTTCTTCCAGTTCTCAATTTTATTTAAAATGAACAGAGATGCTTGTTTTCCATAACTAATGCTTTACATTCAGTCGATTAAATATCCCATAACTATAGTTTACATTCTGAAAAAAGTACATTTGAACTCTTTGGTCTATTTATGCTGTGTCTTAAGTTTGTTTAGGCTGCTACAGACAGAGTGGCTTATAAACAACCGAAATTTACTTCTCATGGTTAAGGAAGGTGGGAAGTTCAAGATCAAGGTGTGGGCAGATTCGGTGTCTGATGAGGGCCCTTTCACTGGTTCACAGATGACCATGTGTCCTCACACAGTGGAAAGGGAGAACTCTGGTCTCTTCAGCCCCCTTTAAGGGCAGTGATCACATTCATGAAGGCTCCACCCTCACGACCTAATGACTGTCCAGAGGCCCTACCTCCAAATACCATCCACATTGGGGATTGGGCTTCAACATGAATGGGGGGGAAAATATTCCATCCACAGCATGCTATTTCTCAGGTAGAAGATGATATATAAATACTTGATCATTACTACCATGTCTTTGACAATGAAGTACATTAGTTGTCACCTTTGGGGATTGTGTCTGTCGTTATTTCTGGGGGGAGTTGAAGGTTTGGCTTTCATGTACCATAGTGTGATGTAAATGTAACCTTAAAGAGCACAAGAAGGTGAGAATAAGCTTGGAATAAAATGTATACCCTATGCTTAATTGGTTAACAATATTAATAGAGTTCTAACTTGATAGTTATATATGATGTAAATAAGGGTGCTGTATAAACTATGATCTATAGGTCCAATCCAGCCACTCCCATTTATGCATTGTATATCTGGCTGCTTTCCTGCCACGGTTAGAGTTGAGTTAGTTGCAGAAGCTGAAGATATTTATTGGTCCTTTACATTCCTGTCAGTTGTATTCTGTGCTTAAGGGTACCTTCAAGTTCAGGTTCTTTTGCCAGGCCACCTTAAATTGTCTCTGTGTATCTGCAGAGCTGATTATATTATTGTGTTGGCCATGTGAACTTTTTGACATGTGTAACGTGCTGTACAAATTCATTGAAGTTTTTTTCCTAATTTGTCTGAGCACAGAAACAAACCTTAATGCAGCACATCCTACGCTGTGACTATGAGGCCTGTCGACAATATCTTATGAATCTTGAGCAAGCGGTTGTTTTAGAGCAGAATCTACAGATGCTACAGACATTCATCAGCCACAGATGTGATGGAAATCGAAATATTTTGCATGCTTGTGTATCAGTTTGCTTTCCAACCAGCAATAAGGAAACTAAAGAAGAAGAGGGTGAGATTAAGAACTGTAACATGATCTTTAAGAGGAATTTTGGGCAATTTTGAAAATATAAAAATTATTAAAGAAAATCACTGTAAAGAATTTGTATGTACTTTTACTTTGCTTTGTAAAATCTAGGAGTCTCAGAAGGTAAAAATGCCTGTTAGGATGAACATGTAACATGAATAAATAAAATTTTTATCAATGTGTTTCTGTTGCCTTAAATTCTAATTTCTCTGTTAAGTACAAACTGTATATATGATACTTAAGAGCTTTACTGATTTTATAATTGCTGGTGACTTATATTACCATGGGAATTATTTAGCAAGTTAAGTCAAATTATATTGAGAAGTCAAATTATATTGAGGCAACTCTTATCCCAATTTTCAGAATGTAGAGGGAAAAATAACCTAGTGAGTTGTTAGATGTTTTTGGAAAAGTAAATAAGCTTTTTGCCATAAAGTTTTTAATTGGCTAAGTGAAGGGGGAAACTGAAAACCTAAAGTGTAACTGTGTAATTCATATGGTTTTCCTTATTTTGAATTCTGCAGTTGATATTCTGGTAGCTACGTTTTTGAACAGTGGTTTGCAAGTTTCTGACCTTTATCTCGTTATCGTTGACTGACTAAAGGATTATAAGTAGTGTGTAAATTAAGATTGAGGTACCGATATGTAGGCCTTTTCTTCCTTGGTAGTGAAAGCTAAATTTCAGCCTACTTGTGAATAACCTTATTTTTTATCTTTGGGGGTTGAAAAGTAAGGCAGAATAAGGAAATAATTCACATTAAAGGTCATAGTTCATTCTAGCTTACGTGTTGCTCTAAGGAGGGAAAATTAAGCTGTTATCACTAGTATGTGAATTAGAATACTAAAACACTTAGCAGTTAGCATTTAATGGCCTGTACATACTTCATCTCTTAGTTATTTTTGAAGTTTAAATTGATCCTAATTTTTTTCTCTTATGTTTCAGAAGCAGAGCGCTCTGAAAGAAATACATTTGCAGAAAGGCTTTCTGCTGTTGAGGCCATCGCAAATGCAATATCAGTTGTTTCAAGTAATGGCCCAGGTAATCGGGCTGGATCATCAAGTAGCCGAAGGTAATGTGATTTTTACCAGGAAAGTTTAATTGGTGGAAACATAATCCAAGTACAGAAAGAAATGTATCTCTTTCCTATCATATGCATGAATTGGTGGGTCCTTTTGTTTTGTTTTTGTTCCTCCCAATATCAACCTGGGAAAAATAACCTGACAATATCTAGTTAGAGTTTAGGTGTAAAACAGTAGGACCTAGGGTCCTTCAAAAATTTGAGGTAATTTAGACAAGTAGTTCAAACTTGATTCTTTGAATGTGTTTTAAACTCATCATTCGTGTTTCCTAGGAAGTTATTTTCTTTAGTTGGAGAACAAGTAATATAATAATTGAGAGAACCTCAATCTTTTATTTTCAGATTGTTTACTTAGCTCAGTTTCTCAGACGTCCTAAAGATCTGGGAAGAAATGAAAGGCTGATGTATATTATGAATGTTTGGTATTTTAAATTTTCAGGCTTTCTGAGTTGTGAGATGGACACTTTATAACACATTAAAAATTACTAGATGTTTGAATAGATGAAGACTATAAAGAATTCAGGATACAGCTGTCTGTAGTTTTTTTTTTCCCCTGAAGGAAAACACATTTATATTAGACATGAGAGCCAAAATTCTTGGATACTTCACAAATCATTAATGGAAGCACTGCTCACTGTGCTAATGTGATAGGTTGTAAAGTCTACTTAAAACGAAGACACTCTTTTGCTTATTTTCTGTTCTATATTCAACTTTCCCTTTAAAAATGATTCTTCTAAAATTGGTTCCAACTTGATAGCTTCCCAGGTTCAAAAACATCCTGAAGTGAGGTTTATCAAAAACTAGTTATGGGTAACCAAATTATAATTTAAAATAGTACAGAAACATTATGTAGACTATGCAAAATGGAAATTATCATTTGTTTAGGACTACACTAGGCAAAATGTTTGGTCTAAACTGGAAAACAACTTAAATTCTTCATGAAGAAATTAGTGTCTGAATTATTTCAGGTATTTCATTTCCTCAGGGAAAATACAGGTGCAAATCAAGTTGGACTCTGATATGGTTGGTCCAATGCCAGTGCTGCCATCTTTTTTTCATGTAAGGATTATTTTGAAGGCAAAGACTAAAAGGAGCTTCAAGAGTGGGTGATGTGTTGCTCACAGAAATAATTTGCAGAGTAAGCTCCTTTGAGGCATTTGCCGAAGATTTCACTGCAGTGCTCTTAACCAGTTCAAACTCAGGGCTGCCGGTTGAACAGATGAAAGCACAGGAGTCTTATTATCCACGCCGGGCAGTAGGAAGTCCACAGACTCTGCTTCATTGAAGTGAAACCCTCCTCTAGCCTACAATGGATTTTCTAGGCGATACCCCTTGATGAGTATGCAGGCTGGGATTCATGAGCTGTAAGCTCAAAACTGATGCAATTTCAATATTGAATGGAGTACTGTTAAATGCCTTCAGATGATGATTTGACTCAGAAGTTTTGTTATGTGACTCAATAGTGCCTGAGTACAAAGGGCAGATTTAGTGGAAAGCTTGATTGATGCATCTGATTGCAGGTGTATGTACTCTAGAGATTATTAATCTGGAAGACACATGACCTTCGCTTTTTTGTCACAGTGGTATGTTTGAACATGACTGGATTCTAAGGCTTCTGTAGCATGGATATAACGTGCTTACAAAGAGGAAATTACATCAACCTTGAATTCTTCCATATTGTCAGAAAATACGATGACTCCAGGCAAGCCTATACGAAGAAATGTCAAAACTCTGAATCTTAGCAGCCAAGGTGGTATCTCCTCAGTATTGTCCTCAGCCACTGAGGATACAGGTGAATCTTCATGAATTGTGTACAACATCTTGAAGAATAATTTTCTTTTTTTTTGTTTTTTTTGTTTTTTGTTGTGAAAGAATCTGTATGAGGAGCTGGGCATTGTACTTAAAAATGTTCCCAAGACCTAATGAAGAAAAGAGGTAGAGGACAATTTTTTTAAATGACAAGGAATGACCCCCTCATATAATATTGAATTGACTACATCACAACAACAAAGTTGGGAGTTTGCAAGTTCAAGATGAGACTATGGTCTCAATTTATCTTCATTTATTCTTAATGTGCTCTAGGCTAGAGGTTGGAGAATAGCCCATATATGTTTTGTTTGGCCTGTGCAATGTTAAAATTTTTTTTTCTTTAAAATTTGAATGCCTTTAGATGAGCATGTATGCCTCTAGTTTGCCATGACCCCCTACTTCTTACACCTGACTGCCCTTTCCTCAGTTTATTTTACTTTCCAGGCCCAGTAGGCATTGTGTTTGTGACCCTGGTGTAAGCATTCTTCTTGATAAGCCCAAAACATGCATTTATTTTCAGGTTATTTGCAGTGCCTCCCAATTACCGCTGATTTTTTTCTCTCTGTGTGTTTTGAGTAAGACACATTAGGATACCAAGTGTCTATGTTGAGCTTATTTAAAATTGTGTAGGAGCATCACAGTGTGAAGTCACCCGGGTGTGTGCTGTTACTGGTAAGGAGCCTGCCATGCTCTTTGGGTGATATCTTGGACAGGGAAGTGACCTTGACTGAAAGAATCATAATCACTGTTCCCTGCTCCCTTCCATATTATAAAAACTCTTGAACTCAAAGATTTCTAAATTGGGAGAGAGAAGACACCAGTACCATAAAAGAATTAACTATAGGTATTTTTTAATAGTGCGTACTATAATAGCTAGTATATTTTTTGAGACATTAAAATTTACTTTGTAGAATCTTCCAAAAAATGTTTCTCTTCCCCAAGGTACATCATCATACACAAGCCTTATAAAATAGATGGGTTCCTGAAAGTAGCTTCTAAATGCATTTTTAAAAAATTTTACTCATAAAACTGAAAATGTATTGCTATGGAAAAACACACTTACCCTCGGATTAAATAATAATTAGAGAGTCAAACATTAATACAGATATTTCTGAATTACTTATTTGCAGACATATAATGCTCACCTGGTAAGGTGTTAGGTTTTTCACATCAGAAATGTCATGTCTTTGGGATTAAATCTGCCTGGGAGAAAGCAGTCCCTTATGTGTTGCCTGGCCCTTAAAATTGAATTCTTACTCTTTATTCATTTAGAAGCTCTAAAATTGTGGCCAAGTGGAAGGATTTGCCTTATGTGCTCTCTCTTAATTGCTGCTAGTTTTTAATGTGTTAATTTTGTAGCCTTTGTAAGCTTTTATTCAGAGGTATAGATTTTTGTACAGGTAGTTTACTAGTTCCCCTAATGAGGTCTGTGTTTGTGATTATTTCTTTATCTTTTTAGCGATGTGCACACCTGTATAGCAGGAGAAAAAAAAATCACGCCCAGATATTAATCTAACAACACATTTTACAAGCTCCAGTTTCATTCATTAATTTCCTTGGGATGAAGTTGTACTGTTAAAAAAACTTTTTTGTATAAAAAATAAACCTAAATTGGTCTTTGTTTGAAAACTACTTACTGTGTGGATATTAGTTCCATTGCTTTTGAGAGCACAGAAAAGGGGTTTAGTGGGCTAACAGTATTGGTTTTGTGCTAATCAGTATGTTTTGCTAATGTCTACTATTGAACTTAATTCTTACTGATGATAAACAGGGGACAGAATTTTTTTTTGTTTTAATGTTCAGCTGTTCATTTATCTTAACTGTATGAAAGATTATTTCCTAATCTTAACTTCACTGCAACTTTTGTTCCCGGTGCTTAAGTTTCTGTGGGAGCTTAATATAGTGGTTTTAGTGCTGAACTGGGTACTAGGATCCCCCAGTTCCATTTCTATCCCTTGCTGACTTATTCTGTGATTCCAGAATTGGCATTTGTACTTCACTTTCCTGCCTGGAGTATTTGCCTGTAGAACAAACTTTCATCTCAGATGAGAAGTTCTGTGCACCTTATCCTTACACTTAGACGTGGTAGTGAGCTCTGATTTTGTCCATGTTCTTCTAGTTTGAGATTACGGGAAATGATGAGACGTTCATTGAGAGCGGCTGGTTTGGGTAGACATGAAGCTGGAGCTTCATCCAGTGACCACCAAGATCCAGTTTCACCCCCCATAGCTCCCCCTAGTTGGGTTCCTGACCCTCCTGCAATGGATCCTGGTAAGATCTGTTATTTTATTCAGTGTTTAACAAAAAGACAGGGTCGTGAAAGAAAAGAAATAAACATTTCAGTGGGATATTTAGAAATCTGAAATTGTTAAAATTAGCATAATGAGTATTATAACTAGCTTACATAGATTTGGTTTAAGATGTTTGTAACTTAAAAATAAAAATTCTAGAAAGTCTTGTTAGATATCCCTCTTCTGCTGAAATACATATTTCTATACTGGTAAGAAGCTAGCTAATAATATATCAAGATAAGTCAATAGTTTGCCTAGTGGATTCCTTCTATTATAGTTTGGAAAAGAAGCATCCACTTAAGCCTCTGTCCGATTTCACCTTTGGCTTGCAGAGAAAAGCCTTAAGGCCAGTTAAAAGAACATGTTAGGGATATGTTGCCTATAATGATGTACATCCTGCTGTTCTGTTTACTGAAAGATGGTGACATTGATTTTATCCTGGCCCCTGCTGTGGGATCTCTTACCACAGCAGCGACTGGCACCGGTCAAGGACCAAGCACCTCCACCATTCCAGGTGAGAATCTCTACTATTTTATCTACCTAGGCATTTGGAAGATAAAACTAAACACTTTGTATATAGGTTTCTACAGTTCTACACTTTATCTCAAGGAGACTTCTTGGCTTGAAAAATATCTAATTCTGTGACTTATCTTCTGTATATCAGTGAAGTTGTGGTGTGCATGTGCATATATTTCATCAGTTGAGATTTATAAAATGTGTTAATGTGCTTAAATTCTCTGTAATGAAGTTATTAATTTGTTACCAATACTCAAATATTTTTCTTGTGATAGATACTCGGTATATTATTCTAGAACAGTCTTTCACTCTGTTTTGAACACTTTTGTTACCAAGTGGATCTGCTTAATTACAGGTCCTTCCACAGAGCCATCTGTAGTAGAATCCAAGGATCGAAAGGCCAACGCTCATTTTATATTAAAATTGTTATGTGACAGTGTTGTCCTACAGCCCTATCTACGAGAACTTCTCTCTGCCAAGTAAGAAGTTTAATATACTTTTGATATGAAGATTTAGCTTTACTCCTTTTACTGTTAAGTTGATCTTGCAACATATGGAACAACAATTATTTTAATTGAATTTAAAATTTATCGGAATCTAGCATTGTATTTTCCATGTTACTAAGTAAGCTCTCTTTAGTGAAAGAGGCCTTCTCGATATACACTAAATGAATAGTTTGATTTTATGTTAGCTTGATGAGGGTGTATATTTATATGTTAAAAAGATCACAGTATAGTTGCTCTCAAATGTTGAATCCATAAATTAGTTATATCACTGTCACCTGGAGAACTTTAAAAATTATACACATTCTTCCCCAAGCTCTACACTAGAAGTATAACTCAGCAGGTCTGAAATGGGGCCTGGAATCTGTATTGTGAAAATCCAAGGGTGATTCTTATGGTTTCTTTGGAAATCTTGGCTTATGGAATCATCATGAGATCATACAGAGCTTTTGATAAGTATTCTGTTGTAAGTGCTCATTAACCGTTAATAGGTTACATCTCTACCTGCAACTTGATTGTTTATCTTCCTTTACAAACTCATAATGATGAGTGTTTTTATAATAGTTATTAATCTGTGCCAAGCTCTACTTGCATTAACTCTTATTCTAGATATAACTGTCTGGAGTAGATAATGTTATCCCCACTTTACATTTGCAGCAGTGGGCTTAGAGGTTAATTAACTTGCCCAGGCTCACAAAACTAGTGAGTGGCATAGCTGGAATTCCAGCCCTGGTATGTGTCTTTATTACAGAACTGGGACTCCCAGCCTTGACCCTTATGTCACCTTCCCTATTTAGTACAAGAAGGTGTTATGAGTTTTTTTATCTTTGAGGGCGAGGGAGTTTTCATGTTTAAGTCTTACTGCCCTTTGGATGAAAATGACCAAATTTATGAAATTATGATTTAATGAAGGCTGCCCCACACTAGTAAAATAAGTCATTGGATTATAAACAGAGTTATTATGACAGAAGCATCTTAATAATTTATTAGTGGTTTGAGGCATAGATAAAAATGGTTTATATATGGATACATACAGTATATCTTTCTGTTTTTATTTTCTCAATTGTCATTTTTTTGCATTTATGGTGTTTTTAATCATATTATCTTTGTATAATTTCCTCGTGGTGGTGCCTAAAAAGTTATTTTATGTTCTTATTCCCTTTCTCTTTGTTGTTAATTCATTTTATATTTCTACAGTTCATTTCTGTTTCACTAGTGCTTTATTTTAGTACCCTCACAGTGGTTGACTTTTTCCTCCTTTATCTAAAAAACATATAAAATATCTGGAAAACACCCAATATGCCACTGTATTCATAAGCTGATGTTACTAGGAGAGGCAGTGTTCTTTTTTTTGTTTTGTTTTTTGCTCTATGCGGGCCTCTCACTGTTACGGCCTCTCCCGTTGCGGTTGGGAGCGCAGGCTCAGCGGCCATGGCTCACGGGCCCAGCCACTCCACGGCATGTGGGATCTTCCCGGACCGGGGCACAAACCCGTGTCCCCTGCATCGCAGGCGGACTCTCAACCACTGCGCCACCAGGGAAGCCCAGAGGCAGTGTTCTTTTGCCTGACTTTTAGGTGATAAGTATAGAGATGATCAAACTGGCCCTTTTTGCTTTTTTATACTACAGATACAGGAGAATTTCCTAGAGTTGCTAACACAGTTTCCTAAGTGATGTATCTGGGAATTATTTACCATGGAGATGACTCAGTAAGAAAAGGGTTTTTTCTTCTTTTTTTATTGAAGTATAATTGACTTATTATGTTAGTTTCAGGTGTACAACATACTGATTTGATAATTTTTTACATTACAAAATGACCACCACGATAAGTGTAGTGACCATCTGACACCATACAGAGTTACTACAGTGTTATTGATTATATTCCCTATGCTGTCCTCATGACTTATTTTATAACTGGAAGTTTGTACCTCACCTATTTCACTCATTCTCCTAACCCCCTGCCCTCTGGCAACCAGTAGTTTGTTCTCTGCATCTATGAGTCTGTTTCTGCAAGAGGCTTCCCTTTTCTCCACATCCTCGCCAACACTTGTTATTTGTTGTCTTTTTTGATAATAGCCATTCTGACAGATGTGAGGTAGTATCTTACTGTGGTTTTGATTTGCATTTCCCTGATGACTAGTGATGTTGAACTTATTCACGTGTGTGTTGGCCGTCTGTCGTATGTCTTATTTGGAAAAATGTCTGTTCAGGTCTCCGGCCCAGTTTTTAATCAGATTGGGTTTGTTTGATGTTGAATTGTATGAGTTCTTTGTATATTTTGGATATCAGTCCCTTATTGGTTATATCATGGGCAAATATCTTCTCCTGTTCAGTAGGTGGGCTTTTCATTTTGTTGGTGGTTTCCTCAGAAACTTTTTAGTTTGATGTAGTCCTGTTTGTTTGATTTTGCTTTTGTTTTCCTTGCCTGAAGAGGCAGATCCAAAAAAATAAAACTAAGACCAGTGTTGAAGAGCATACTGCCTGTGTTTTCTTGTAGGAGTTTTATGGGTTCAGGTCGTACATTTAAGTCTCTAATCCACTTCAAATTTATTTTTTTATATGGTGTGAGAAAGTAGTCCAGTTTGATGCTTTTGCAGTTAGCTGTCCAATTTTGTCAACACTATTTATTGAAGAGACTGTCTTTTTCCCCATTATATATTCTTGCCTCCTTTGTCATGGGTTAATTAACTTGCCCAGGCTCACAAAACTAGTGAGTGGCATAGCTGGAATTCCAGCCCTGGTATGTGTCTTTATTACAGAACGGGGACTCCCAGCCTTGACCCTTATGTCACCTTCCCTATTTAGTACAAGGTGTTTTGAGTTTTTTATTTTTGCAAGGCCCTCTCTTCTGTTCCATTGATCTCTGTGTCTTTTTTTATGCTAGTACCATACTATTTGATTAATACAGGTTTGTAGTACTGTTTGAAATCAGGGAACATGATGCCTCCAGCTTTGGGTTTTTTTCCCTCAAGATTGCTGTGGCTGTTTTGGGGTCTTTCATGGTTCCATATAAATTTGATGATTATTTGTTCTAGTTCTTAGAAAAATGTCCTGTGTATTTTGATAGGGATTGCATTAAATCTGTAGATTGCTTTAAGTAGTTTGGTCATTTCAGTAATACTGATTCTTCCAATCCATGAGCAAGGTTTATTTTTCCATTTCTGGTCATCTTCAATTTCTTTCATCAATGTCTTATAGTATTCCACATATTCCAAGTACAGGTCTTCTACCTCCTTGATTAGATGTATTCCTAGGTAGTTTGTTATTTTTGATGCAATTGTAAATGGGATTGTTTTCTTAATTTCTCTTTCTGATAGTTTGTTTTTAGTGTATACAAATGCAGTAGATTTCTGCATATTAATTTTGTTTCCTGCAACTTTACTCAATTCATTTATTTGTTCTAATTGCTTTTGGGTGGAATCTTTAGGGTTTTCTATATGTAGTATATGTCATCTACAAACAGTGATAATTTTACTTCCATCTTTCCAATTTGGATGCCTTTTTGTTCTTTTTCTTATCTAATTGCTGTGGCTAGGCCTTAAAATACTTTGTTGAATGAAAGTGGTGAGAGTGGGCATCCTTTTCTTGTTCCTGATCTTAGAGGAAATGCTTTCAACTTTTCACCTTTTATTATGTTAACTGTGGGCCTGCCAATATGTGGCACTTATTATGTTGAGGTATGTTCCCTCTGTACCCACTTTCTGGAGAGTTTCTATCATAAGTGGATGTTGAATTCTGTCAGAATCCTTCTCTGCTTCTACTGTGGTGATGATACAATTTTATTTTTCAGTTTGTTAATGTGTATCATGTTGATTGATTTGTGGATATTGAACCGTACTTGCATCCTGAGATAAATCCCCTGCTTCATCATTGTATATCATCCTTTCCATTATTGCTGAATTTGGTTTGCTGATATTTTGTTGAGGATTTTTGCATCTCTGTTCATCAGTGATATTGGCCTGTGATTGATTAATTAATTAAAATGTTTTGTGATGTCTTGGGTTTTGGTATCAAGGCGATGCTGGCCTTGTAGGATGAGTGTGGAAGCACTTCTTCCTCTTAATTTTTTGGGGAATGGTTTGAGAAGGATAGGTGTTAACCGCTTAAATGTTTGGTAGAATTCATCTCTGAAGCTGTCTGGTCATGGACCTTTGTTTGTTGGGAGTTTTTAAATTACCGATTCAATTTTATTACTGGTAATCATTCTGCTCATATTTTCTATTTCTTTCTGATTCAGTCTTGGGAGATTGTATGTTTCTAGGAGTTTATCCATTTCTTCTAAGTTGTCCATTTTATTGGTGTGTAATCGTTCATAGTAAATCTCTTATGATCCTTTGTATTTGTTTGATCTTGATTGTAACTTCTCTTTCAATTCTGATTTTATTTATTTGAGCTTTTTTCTTGGTTGAATCTGGCTAAAGGGATACATAAGTGTGTTTTGGAGTAAACAGAAGGGAGAAGTATGTTTATTCTACAGTAAGCAGCTTCATGAAAATGAAGTTTGAGTAGAACCATGAGAAATAGGGAGAAGAGGGAACAACAACATGGAGAAGTATGAATATTATGAGGAACAGTAATTCATCCAATTCAGAGTGGAGGATTAGAAAGAAGAGAACAACAGC
Source organism: Globicephala melas (assembly GCF_963455315.2). NCBI lineage: Eukaryota > Metazoa > Chordata > Mammalia > Artiodactyla > Delphinidae > Globicephala > Globicephala melas. Next base: position 45,686,894 of record NC_083330.1, on the reverse strand, counting down.
CAGTGGATCTGAAAAAAATAGGTTAAAATCACTACTTTGGTCTCTGTTCTTCGGGCTTGAATCCTCTCAATAATGGCCTTTGTTAGATTGTAATAGTATCAAAGTGGGATTATAAGAATAGTAATGAGATGGTGGTATAAAAGAGATGAAAATAGGCAAGAGTAGAAACCAGAGTCAAGGCTATGTTTATATGTCTGTCATAGCCTTTAATATGTGTGTTGTAATAAACTGAACTATTGAGTTGTTGAAAATGGAAAAGAAAGATGAGATGCAGAAGTTTAAAAATTGCTTTAGAAGGAATACTTTGTGAAGAACCAAAATTTTTGTCTGAAGTTACTTGGGACAGTGATACTGTTGGGTGACATAGATAAGTCAGGTAGAGAGCAGGTTTGCGGAGAAAGATGATTTGAGTTTTAGACACATTGAATGTAAGATACCACTGGGAAATCCCAAGTAGGCTTATCAAGTAAACAAGTGTAGGTGTTGGAACCGTATTATTGTGAGAGAAGTGGTGGTTGCTATGGCAGAAGAGAGAGAGAGGCACAAACGGCTGAGGACTGACTTCTGGGAAATGTGAGGGGTCTAGGAGGAAATAGAAATTCAGTGAAGAATGTTTAAATACATTTTAAAGAGGAAACTCGTAATAATAATAGCTAACACTTAACTGAATACTTGTTTTTTGCTAGGCACTGTGCTGAAACCTTTTAAGTAATAATTCATATAATCCTCCTCACAATAGCTTGAGATAGAGCCTGTTACTATGCTCACGTCTAGAAAGTGTTAGTTTACTCCAGAGCCCTTGCTGGTCTATTCTTTAGTGTCACTAAAGCCAAGAAAGTAGACCATGGTTTAGAGAGACAGAGGTTCCACAAAGTGGCTTTAAGTGAGGTAATATGAGGCCAGAAAATACTACTGATGGTTTTCTTTGAATGGTGAGACATTATTTACTAAGACAAAACTGTTTTTTTGTTTGATCATGAACATATGTTAACTTTCATAATCAGGAAGGACAGTAATTGATAATATTTTTATATACAATTTTTCTCATTTTAGGGATGCAAGAGGTATGACCCCATTTATGTCAGCTGTAAGTGGCCGAGCTTATCCTGCTGCAATTACCATTTTAGAAACAGCCCAGAAAATTGCAAAAGGTAATTTATTTCAAGTTCTAAAAGGGTTGCTTATTTTTTAATTTGAATAGATTCTCTTCTATAATTATTCAAACCTAATTTCTGTATATGGAAATGATACTGATTAGAAACTGTCAAGATAATTCTTTTGCTTATGTGTATGAAATTCATATGCTTATACTTTTTTCAAGCATATTGTACCTTCTAACTTTCCATCAAAAAGCAGCTGGTATAAATTTCCTTCAATTAAAAAAAAATTCCATAATGGATTGTGTAATGATTAATCTTTTGAAAGAAAAGATGGATTACTCTTAGAACCTGTCCACGTGTTAATTCGTGTTAGTGATAAAATTTTATGGAAAGAACAGGCCAGAAGTCTTACTGTTCTTTCTGACTTGGATTTACTGCCTAACAGAAAGCATTAAGGAATATCAGTTCCTGCCAGCCAGCCTTTAAAAGATTTAGTAGTTATCTTTTAAAAAATACTGGCTATGAATAAATTATGTGATTGTCTATAATTTGTTAAGTAGAGCTAGAACTTGAATCTTAACTGCATGAAGTAGAGCTAATGACTCAGAAGGCTGATGTTTGATGTATTTGTATTGTCCTCATATGTGGTTATGATATAATTATGCTTTGCTTTACTTTGCACCAGAATTGACTAGCTTTCCTTGCATTGTTGACTTTGTATGTCAATTTATTTTATTAATATATAGTAGTTTCTTATTTATACTATGTAAATGTTAGAGCTTTTCCATTTGAGGAAAGGAGTAGATGGCTGTAAGTCTTTTCTTGATGTATGAACTATTATGTTTTTAATCTTTTTAGCTGAAGTGTCCTCAAGTGAAAAAGAGGAAGATGTATTTATGGGCATGGTTTGCCCATCAGGTACCAACCCTGATGACTCTCCTTTATATGTCTTATGTTGTAATGATACCTGCAGTTTTACATGGACTGGAGCAGAGCACATTAACCAGGTAAGTTATTTTATATTTCCCTATATTTATGCTATCTAGGTTTTCTTTTCTTCCCTTTGACCATCACTAGAGTTAGCTTTGGAATTGCAAGTCTGGTATTTCCTTTTACTCCTGAGTTATAAAATTCTCCAAAGAAAATTAATTTGTATTTAATTCCTAAATAAATGAGGCAAAGGAGTTGACTGTTAACACCAGTTACAGGCTGTCATAAAAATTAGAAATCTTCGCTGGGTAGTATAATCTGATTCACAGCTCTTGATTTAGATTTTATAACTGTTATGCCTTTTTTTGGATGATACAGATTATTTTTGCCCTTCTGGTAATATTTGATTCCCATTTGTGTACCCATCTGTGACTGTTTCCCAGAGCACATTAATTTTGCTCTGCTGTTGTTGTGATTGAATTGTTTTAGAAAATACCAGAAATAATTATTGTGATGAGACATACATATCATTTTTCTAAAAAGTATATCCTTTTCATTTTAGGATATTTTTGAGTGTCGTACCTGTGGCTTGCTGGAGTCCCTCTGTTGTTGTACAGAATGTGCAAGGGTTTGTCATAAAGGTCATGATTGCAAGTGAGTGTGACTTTAGTTTTCTTTAATATTGTAAACTACTTAGATTCATATTCCCATATTAAAATAATCTGTACTGAGTCATGCTTTGTTTCATTATTCAGAAAGCATGAGGTTCTGTCAGGTTGCCCACGTTAAGCCACTGTGTGTATTAAAACGTAGTTTTTGATTTAAAGAGTACTTTGCAATGTTTGTTTGCTAGTTCTACTCTTTACATAAAACTAGCCTAATGTGCAAGAAATATGTGATCGTACATTGTGACTAGAATCAGTCTTTTAAGAAACATATATACAGAATGTTTCTGTCTGTGTTCTCCAGCCAAAGTCTCAGGCCCCCCTGTAGTAGGGTGTATTAGCAGGAAACCTCTGAAGGCATTAAGGGAATCATGGTTTGGCATGTGCCTTGTTTTTTTTTTGGTTTTTTTTTTTTGCGGTACGCGGGCCTCTCCCGTCGCGGAGCACAGGCTCCGGACGCGCAGGCTCAGCAGCCATGGCTCACGGGCTTAGCCGCTCCGCGGCATGTAGGATCTTCCCGGACTGGGGCACGAACCCGTGTCCCCTGCATTGGCAGGCGGACTCTCAACCACTGTGCCACCAGGGAAGCCCGTGCCTTGTTTACTTCTTAAACTAAATGTAATAACCTTCATCCAGCAATAGAGTTGCTATGGTTAGTTTCTTAGTTTTCACAGACCTAAGAAGCAATAACATTATCCCAGCACTAACATTTGCAGTGCCTCAGAGTCCCAGTAGGGACATCAGCTATAGCTGTGCCACAGGTGTGGATGTAAAAATAGTTTAAATAGAGAATTGCTTTGTAAAAATCATCTATTGTGCTTTATTTATTTTCTTTTTAACATCTTTATTGGAGTATAATTGCTTTACAATGGTGTGTTAGTTTCTGCTTTATAACGAAGTGAATCACCTATACATATACATATATCCCCATATCTCCTCCCTCTTGAGTCTCCCTCCCACCCTCCCTATCCCACCCCTCTAGGTGGTCACAGAGCACTGAGCTGATCTCACTGTGCTATGCAGCTGATTCCCACTAGGTATCTACTTTACATTTGGTAGTGTATATGTGTCCGTGCCACTCTCTCACTTCGTCCCAGCTTACTCTTCCCCCTCCCTGTGTCCTCAAGTCCGTTCTGTACATCTGGGTCTTTATTCCTGTCCTGCCCCTAGGTTCTTCAGAACCTTTATTTTTTCTTTAGATTCCATATATATGTGTTAGCATACGGTATTTGTTTTTCTCTTTCTGCCTTACTTCACTCTGTATGACAGACTCTAGGTCCATCCACCTCACTACAAATAACTCAACTTCGTTTCTTTTTCTGGCTGAGTAGTATTCCATTGTATATATGTGCCACATCTTCTTTATCCATTCATCTGTTGATGGACACTTAGGTTGCTTCCATGTCTTGGCTATTGTAAATAGAGCAGCAGTGAACATTGTGGTACATGACTCGTTTTGAATTATGGTTTTCTCAGGGAATATGCCCAGTAGTGGGATTGCTGGGTCATATGGTAGTTCTATTTTTAGTTTTTTAAGGAAACTCCATACTGTTCTCCATAGTGGCTGAATCAGTTTACATTTCCACCAGCAGTGCAAGAGGGTTCCCTTTTCTCCACACCCTCTCCAGCATTTATTGTTTGAAGATTTTATGATGATGGCCATTCTGACTGGTGTGAGGTGATACCTCATTGTAGTTTTGATTTGCATTTCTCTGATGATTAGTGATGTTGAGCAACCTTTCATGTGTTTGTTGGCAATCTGTATATCTTCTTTGGAGAAATGTCTATTTAGGTCTTCTGCCCGTTTTTGGATTGGGTTGTTTGTTTTTTTGATATTGAGCTGCATGAGCTGCTTGTAAATTTTGGAGATTAATCCTTTATCAGTTGCTTCATTTGCAAATATTTTCTCGCATTCTGACGATTGTCTTTTCGTCTTGTTTATGGTTTCCTTTGCTGTGCAAAAGCTTTGAAGTTTCATTAGGTCCCATTTGTTTATTTTTATTTCCATTTCTCCAGGAGGTGGGTCAGAAAGGATCTTGCTGTGATTTATGTCATAGAGTGTTCTGCCTATGTTTTCCTCTAAGAGTTTGATAGTTTCTGGCCTTACATTTAGGTCTTTAATCCATTTTGAGTTTATTTTTGTGTATGGTGTTAGGGAGTGTTATAATTTCATTCTTTTACATTTAGCTATCCAGTTTTCCCAGCACCACCTATTGAAGAGGCTGTCTTTTCTCCATTGTATATTCTTGTCTCCTTTATCAAAAATAAGGTGACCATATGTGCATGGGTTTATCTCTGGGCTTTCTATCCTGTTCCATTGATCTATATTTCTGTTTTTGTGCCGGTACCATACTCTCTTGATTACTGTAGCTTTGTAGTATAGTCTGAAGTCTGGGAGCCTGATTCCTCCAGCTCCATTTTTCTTTCTCAAGATTGCATTGGCTATATATGGGGTCTTTTGTGTTTCCATACAGATTGTGAAATTTTCGTTCTAGTTCTGTGAAAAATGCCATTGGTAGTTTGATAGGGATTGCATTGAATCTGCAGATTGCTTTGGGTAGTATAGCCATTTTCACAGTGTTGATTCTTCCAATCCAAGAACATGGTATATCTCTCCATCTGTTTGTATTACCTTTAATTTTTTTCATCAGTGTCTTAGTAGTTTTCTGCATACAGGTCTTTTGTCTCCTTAGGTAGCTTTATTCCTAGGTATTTTATTCTTTCTGTTGCAGTGGTAAATGGGAGTGTTTCCTTAATTTCTCTTTCAGATTTTTCATCATTAGTGTATAGGAATGCAAGAGATTTCTGTGAATTAATTTTGTATCCTGCTACTTTACCAGATACATTGATTAGCTCTAGTAGTTTTCTGGTAGCACCTTTAGGATTCTCTATGTATAGTATCATGTCATCTGCAGTGAGAGTTTTACTTTTTCTTTTCCGATTTGGATTCCTTTATTTCTTTTTCTTTGATTGCTGTGGCTAAAACTTCCAGAACTATGTTGAATAATAGTGGTGAGAGTGGACAACCTTGTCTTGTTCATGATCTTAGAGGATACTGTTTCAGTTTTTCACCATTGAGAGCAATGTTGGCTGTAGGTTTGTCATATATGGCCTTTATTATGTTGAGGTAAGTTCCCTCTATGCCTACTTAGTGGGTGGGTTTTATCATAAATGAGTGTTGAATTTTGTCAAAAGCTTTTTCTGCATCTGTTGAGATTATCATATGGTTTTTATTCTTCAATTTTTAATATGTTTTGTCACATTGATTGGCTTGCATATAATGAAGAATCCTTGCATTTGTGGGATAAACCCCACTTGATCATGGTATATAATCCTTTTAGTGGATTCTGTTTGCTAGTATTTTGTTGAGGATTTTTGCATCTATGTTCATCAGTGATACTGGCCTGTAGTTTTCTTTCTTTGTGACATCTTTGTCTGGTTTTGGTATCAGGGTGATGGTGGCCTCATAGAATGAGTTGGGGAGTATTCCTCCCTCTGCTGTATCTTGGAAGATTTTGAGAAGGATTGGTGTTAGCTCTTCTCTAAATGTTTGGTAGAATTCGCCTGTGAAGCCATCTGGTACTGGACTTTTGTTTGTTGGAAGATTTTAAATCACAGTCTCAATTTCAGTGCTTGTGATTGGTCTGTTTATATTTTCTATTTCTTCCTGGTTCAGTCTTGGAAGTTTATGCTTTTCTAAGAATAAGAATATGTCCTTTTCTTCAAGGTTGTCCATTTTATTGGCATATAGTTGCTTGTAGTCATCTCTCATGATCCTTTGTATTGCTGCAGTGTCAGTTTTTACTTCTCATTTTTCTTTTCTAATTCTATTGATTTGAGTCTTCTCCCGTTTTTTTGTGATGAGTCTGGCTAACGGTTTATCAATTTTATCTTCTCTAAGGACCAGCTTTTAGTTTTATTGATCTTTGCTATTGTTTCCTTGATTTCTTTTTCATTTATTTCTGATCTGATCTTTATGATTTCTTTCCTTCTGCTAAATTTGGGTTTTTTTTTTTTGTTGTTGTTCTTTCTCTAATTGCTTTAGGTGTAAGGTTAGGTTGTTTATTTGAGATGTTTCTTGAGGTAGGATTGTATTGCTATAAACGTCCCTCTCAGAACTGCTTTTGCTGCATCCCATAGGTTTTGGGTCATTGTGTTTTCATTGTCAGTTTTTTCTAGGTATTTTTTGATTTCCTCTTTGATTTCTTCAGTGATCTCTTGGTTAGTAGTGTATTGTTTAGCCTCCATGTGTTTTTATTTTTTACAGATTTTTTTCCTGTAATTGATACCTAGTCTCATAGCGTTGTGGTTGGAAAAGATACTTGGTATGATTTCAATTTTCATAAATTTACCAAGGCATGATTTGTGACCCAAGATATGATCTGTCCTGGAGAATGTTCCATGAGCACTTGAGAAGAAAGTGTATTCTGTTGTTTTTGGATGGAATGTCCTATAAATATCAATTAAGTCCATCTTGTTTAATGTGCCATTTAAAGCTTGTGTTTCCTTATTTATTTTCATTTTGGATGATCTGTCCATTGGTGAAAGTGGGGTGTTAAAGTCCCCTACTAGGATTGTGTTACTGTCGATTTCCCCTTTTATGGCTGTTAGCATTTGCCTTATGTATTGAGGTGCTCCTATGTTGGGTGCATAAATATTTACAATTGTTATATCTTCTTCTTGGATTGAGCCCTTGATCATTATGTAGTGTCCTTGTCTCTTATAATAGTCTGTATTTTTTCAATTTTATTTTATTTTATTTTTTATTTTTTTAAATAAAAGCCTCTTTCTTTCTTTATTTTTGGCTGTGTTGGGTCTTCGTTTCTGTGCAAGGGCTTTCCCTAGTTGTGGCGAGCGGGGGCCACTCTTCATCGCGGTGCGTGGGCCTCTCACTGTCGAGGCCTCTCTTGTTGCGGAGCACAAGCTCCAGACGTGCAGGCTCAGTAGTTGTGGCTCAGGGGGCTAGTTGCTCCGTGGCATGTGGGATCTTCCCAGACCAGGGCTCGAACCCATGTCGCCTGGATTGGCAGGCAGATTCTCAACCACTGCGCCACCAGGGAAGCCCAATAGTTTGTATTTTAAAGTCAGTTTTGTCTGATATGAGAATTGCTACTCCAGTTTTCTTTTGATTTCCATTTGCATGGAATATCTTTTTCCATCCCCTCACTTTCAGTCTGTATGTGTCACTAGGTCTGAAGTGGGTCTCTCATAGACATATACGGGTCTTGTTTTTGTATCCATTCATGCAGTCTATGTCTTTTCATTGGAGCATTTAATCCATTTACATTTAAGGTAGTTATCAATATATCTGTTTCTATTACCATTTTCTTAATTGTTTTGGGTTTGTTATTGTAGGTCTTTTCCTTCTCTTGTGTTTCCTTCCTAGAGAAGTTCCTTTAGCATTTGTTGTAAAGCTGGTTTGGTGGTGCTGACTTCTCTTAGCTTTTGCTTGTCTGTAAAGGTTTTAAATTTCTCCATCAAATCTGAATGAGATCCTTGCTGGGTAGAGTAATCTTGGTTGTAGGTTTTTCCCTTTCATCACTTAAACTATGTCCTGCCACTCCCTTCTGGCTTGCAGAGTTTCTGCTGAAAGATCAGCTGTTAACCTTACGGGATTTACCTTGTATGTTATTTGTTGCTTTTCCCTTGCTGCTTTTAACATTGTTTCCTTGTATTTAATTTTTGATGGCTTGATTAATATTTGTCTTGGCGTGTTTCTCCTTGGATTTTTCATGTATGGGACTCTGCGCTTCCTGGACTTGATTGACTATTTCCTTTCCCATATTAGGGAGGTTTTTAACTGTAATCTCTTCAAATACTTTCTCAGTCCCTTTCTTTTCTTTTCTTCTTCTGGGACCCCTATAATTCGAATGTTGTTGTGTTTAATGTCCCAGGGGTCTCTGAGACTGTCCTCAAATCTTTTCATTCTTTTTTCTTTATTCTGCTCTGCAGTAGTTATTTCCACTATTTTATCTTCCAGGTCACTTATCTGTTCTTCTACCTCAGTTATTCTGCTATTGATTACTTCTAGAGAATTTTTAATTTCATATTTTGTGTTGTTCATCATTGTTTGTTTGCTCTTAAGGTCTTCTAGGTTCTTGTTAAATGTTTCTTGTATTTTCTCCATTCTATTTCCAAGATTTCAGATCATCTTTACTATCATTATTTTGAATTCTTTTTCAGGTAGACTGCCTGTTTCCTCTTCATTTGTTTGGTCTGGTGGGTTTTTACCTTGCTCCTTCATCTGCTGTGTGTTTCTCTGTCTTCTCATTTTGCTTAACTTAATGTGTTTGGGGTCTCCTTTTCACAGGCTGCAGTTTCGTAGTTCCCATTGTTTTTGTTGTCGGCCCCCAGGGGCTAAGGTTGGTTCCGTGGGTTGTGTAGGCTTCCTGGTCAAGGACACTGGTGCCTGTGTTCTGGAAGATGAGGCTGCATGTTATCTTTCTGGTGGGCAGGACCACGTCTGGTGGTGTGTTTTAGGGTGTCTGTGACCTTATTATGATTTTAGGCAGCGTCTCTGCTAATGGGTGGGGTTGTGTTCCTGTCTTGCTAGTTGTTTGGCATAGGGTGTCAAGCACTGTGGCTTGCTGGTCGTTGGGTGGAGCTGGGTCTCAGTGTTGAGATGGCGTTCTGTGGGAGAGCTTTTGCTGTTTGATATTACGTGGAACTGGGAGGTCTCTGGTGGAACTCGGCTCTCCCACCTCAGAGGCACAGGCCTGATACCCGGCTGGAGCACAAAGACCCTATCAGCCCCATGGCTCAGAAGAAAAGGGAGAAAAAAAAAAGAAAAAAATAAAGTTATTAATTTAAAAAATTATTAAAAAGAAAAAAATTTAAAAGTAATTGAAAGAAAGAAGAGAGCAACCAAACCAAAAACCAAATCCACCAACGATAACAAGTGCTAAAAACTATACCAAAAAAAACCCAAAAACGGACAGAACCCTAGGACAAATGGTAAAAGCAAAGCTATACAGACAAAATCAAACAAAGGTGCATACACATATACACTCACAAAAGGAGAAAAAGGGAAAAATATATATATATCGTTGCTCCCAAAGTCCACCGCCTCAATTTGGGATGATTCGTTTTCTATTCAGGTATTCCAGAAATGCAGGGTGCATCAAGTTGACTGTGGAGATTTAATCTGCTGCTCCTGAGGCTGCTGGGAGAGATTTCCCTTTCTCTACTTTTTTTCGTGCAGCTCCTGGGGTTCAGCTTTGGATTTGGCTCTGCCTCTGCCTGTAGGTCGCCTGAGGGCATCTGTTCCCCACCCAGATAGGACGGGGTAAAAGGAGCAGCTGATTAGGGGGCTCTGGCTCACTCAGTCTGGGGGGAGGGAAGGGTACGGAATGCTGGGCAAGCCTGTGGCGGCAGAGGCCAGGGTGACGTTGTAACAGCCTGAGGTGTGCCGTGTGTTCTCCCAGGGAAGTTGTCCCTGGATCACGGGACCCTGGCAGTGGCGAGTTGCACAGGTTCCCGGGAGGGGAGGTGTGGAGAGTGACCTGTGCTCGCACACAGGCTCCTTGGTGGCGGCAGCAGCAGCCTTAGTGTCCCATGCTCTTCTCTGGGGTCTGCGGTGATAGCCGCGGTTCGTGCCCTTCTCTGAAGCTTGTTTAGGCGGTGCTCTGAATCCCCTCTCCTCTCGCACCACGAAACAATGGTCTCTTGCCTCTTAGGCAGTTCCAGCCTTTTTCCCGGACTCCCTCCCGGCTAGCTGTGTCGCACTAGCCCCCTTCAGGCTGTGGTCACGCTGCCAACCCCAGTCCTCTCCCTGGGATCTGACCTCTGAAGCCTGAACCTCAGCTCCCAGCCCCCGCCCGCCCCGGCGGCTTAGCACACAAGCCTCTCAGGCTGGTGAGTGCTGGTCGGCACCAATCCTCTGTGAGGGAATCCCCTTTGCCCTCCACACCCCTGTTGATGCGCTCTCCTCCATGGCTTTGAAGCTTTCCCCCTCCGCCACCCCCCACCCCCGTCTCTGCCCGTTAATTCCTAGTGTGTGGAAACCTTTCCTCCTTCACAGCTCCCTCCCACTGGTGCCGGTCCCGTCCCTATCCTTTTGTCTCTGTTTTTCCTTTTCTCTTTTGCCCTACCCAGGTACGTGGGGGGTTTCTTGCCTTTTGGGAGGTCTGAGGTCTTCTGCCAGCGTTCAGTAGGTGTTCTGTAGGCTTTGTTCCACATGTAGATGTATTTCTGACGTATTTGTGGGGAGGAAGGTGATCTCCACGTCATACTCCTCCGCCATCTTGAATTTTGGCTAATAAGTTTGTCTTCCTTGTTTTAAATATCTGAAAGTGAGAATCACCTTACTTACTGAATGCTTACTAGGTGTACTCACTGTGCTAGATGCTACAGTGGTGTTTGACAAGACAGTTAAGATACCTCTTCTCATATGTTGCTTTACAGACTTTACACCACTAAAGTAATCCTATTTGTTGCGTGAACAGTTACACTTTGCATTTAAAAGTTAACAAGGGTTCTGTTGAGTTTTAATGAGTTACGCCTCTGTAATTTCAATATAGACCTTTGTATTTTAAAAAAAATTTCTGTTTTTGTACTTGTGTATGAATTCTTTCTAGACTCAAACGGACATCACCAACAGCCTATTGTGATTGCTGGGAGAAGTGTAAATGTAAAACTCTGATTGCTGGACAGAAATCTGCTCGGCTCGATCTACTTTATCGCCTGCTCACTGCTACTAATTTGGTCACTCTGCCAAATAGCAGGCAAGTAGTGGGATTTTTAGGACATAAATTGAGTTGTAAAAGCACAGCATAGGTAAGTAGCCTCTCCTCCTCCGCATAACAATGTGCTGTTTTGCAGGGGAGAGCACCTCTTACTCTTTTTAGTGCAGACAGTTGCGAGGCAGACAGTAGAGCACTGCCAGTACAGACCTCCTCGAATCAGGGAGGATCGTAACCGAAAAACAGCCAATCCTGAAGGTGAGTTAATTTGACAGTTATGACATATAGGAAAAGCGGTATGTTTATTTCTGCCTTACCCACTATTTCTTTTCTTTTTCTTTTTAGATTCAGATATGCCTGATCATGATTTAGAACCCCCCAGATTTGCCCAGCTTGCCTTGGAGCGTGTTCTACAGGACTGGAATGCTTTGAAATCTATGATTATGTTTGGGTCACAGGAGAATAAAGACCCGTATGTATTCATTAACATTTTTTTAGAGTTATTTATTTCTCATGTTAGTGTAGGCGATTACAGTGCATTCTTTCTTTCCCCTCAAGTCTCAGTGCCAGCAGCAGGATAGGCCATCTTTTGCCAGAAGAGCAAGTATACCTCAATCAGCAAAGTGGCACAATTCGGTTGGACTGTTTCACTCACTGCCTTATAGTCAAGTGTACAGCAGATATTTTGGTAAGTCCTTTGAATAATTATTTACAAGCACATGAAAAGGATGTTTTTTTACGTAGTTTCCCATAATTTTACTAATCAAGCTCCCAAGTACCAGTAAGCTCTAATTAAATAGTGCATTAAGGGGAATGGAATTTTGGGGGTGATTTAAATTTCTCATTTTAGATCAATCAATGAAAGCTCCTTCTTTCATTCTAAATAAAAATCCTAGAGTGTATTAAAAATACAACGGTATAGGGCTTCCCTGGTGGCGCAGTGGTTGAGAGTCCGCCTGCCGATGCAGGGGACACGGGTTCGTGCCCTGGTCCGGGAAGATCCCACATGCCGCGGAGCGGCTGGGCCCGTGAGCCATGGCCGCTGAGCCTGCGCGCCTGGAGCCTGTGCTCCGCAACGGGAGAGGCCACAACAGTGAGAGGCCCTAGTACCGCAAAAAAAAAAAAAAAAAAAAACCAGTATAAAAATGTATGAAGCAGTGTTCAAGATTAATAGTAACTCAGTGTGAATTTTTTTTAAATATCTTTTTGCTGTGAAATTAGAAAAGAATATAAACTATAAAACCCAGTGCTGATGAGACTTGGACACTGATGAGGTGGCATTGCATTTGGTACTCCTTTGGAAAACAACTTGTCAGTGTCAAGAACCATAAAACTAACATTGCCCTCAGAAGTTTTCATAAAGAAATAATCTACAATATGGGAAAGAAAAAGATTGTGTCACAGCATAATACAAAATTGAAAAACAAATACTTTTATGGATCCGATAATAGAGGACTATTGACTCAAGTCAACCACTTACTGAAATGTAATGCAGTGATTTAAAAATAAAGGTTATTTTAAGTAACATTTAAAAAACAACAGGGAAAACAATGTGGAATTGGGTGTTCTCTGTAATTAATAACTTTATGATACACCATGTGTAGAAATGCGACTAGAAAGTAATAATGGTTAAGTGAGAGGGATGGGATTATGAATATATTAATATAAATATTTGAGTCTACTCTGATGTTTTGGTAAGTACCCTGTACTGAGTGAAATATATTCTTTCTCTGATTTGATATATTAGGTTTTGTTCTGCTAAATAGTAATTGATATTCATAGGAGTTTGAGACTAAAAAACAAGAAATCAGACATTTGAGAACCACTGTAGGTCAAGCGTAGTGGTGGTGGGTATGTGGCATAAATTAATCACTGACATTGTAATTGTTTTGGTTAAATATATTTTGATGTTTTTATTATGAAATGTTAATAGCGAAAAAGTGTTAGAACTTTTTCCTTTATGAATGTCTAAACATCTTAGGAGATGTCTCAACATTAATAGAGTGGATTACTATTTTTAAAGCTTTTAGATACTCTACTAGGTACACTAGTGAAAGAACTCCAAAACAAATACACACCGGGACGTAGAGAAGAAGCTATTGCTGTAACAATGAGGTTTTTGCGATCAGTTGCAAGAGTTTTCGTCATCCTTAGTGTGGAAATGGCTTCATCTAAAAAGAAAAAGTAAGACATTCTTTTTTATTTTGGCTTCTATATAATTTTGCTCACATTTTTTTGTGATAGTGATAAAATTTTGTATATGAAAGGATTCAGAAGATTCCTGTATTTCCCTTTTTGCTCTAGCAACTTTATTCCACAACCAATTGGAAAATGTAAGCGTGTATTCCAAGCACTGTTACCTTACGCAGTAGAAGAATTGTGCAATGTAGCAGAGTCACTGATTGTTCCTGTCAGAATGGGTATTGCTCGTCCAACTGCACCTTTTACGCTGGCAAGTACCAGCATAGATGCCATGCAAGGCAGCGAGGAATTATTTTCAGTGGAACCACTGCCACCAAGACCATCATCTGATCAGTCTAGCAGGTAAATTTCTGTCTGGTAACAGATTCTGATTAATTCTTTCTCTGGAAATGTCACAAATGTTACTAAAACTTTTGCATAAGCACTCAGGTCCTGTACAGGATCATTTGTGTAACCAATGGTAAAGATTTTACTTAGTTTGGAACATGTGAAAAGCACTTTAAAAACTACATGTGTCTACACATCTAAAGTAATAGATCTGTAGTTGTGGGGTTTTTGTTTGTTTGGAAAAGCACTATTTTTATTATGCCAGTAAAGTAATCTGGTAAGAAAGTTTACTTTAGACTTCTGTACTTCATTACTTTCTGGCTTTTCTTACCTTTAAATATAGCCTGCTATAAGGCCAAGTTGAAGAATGAAGAGCCTTGTTAACTTTCTCTGTGTCCAAAGCCTTGGGTTAGGGGGCAGCTTGTTATTATATAATGTAAATAAACAACCAGAATGGTGGCATTTAAAAATATTCTCTACAACCATATTATATAGGATAAGGCTAAAACAATTCAATAAAAATGTTTCTAGTTATAAGATTACTTATTCTTAAATCTCATTTTTCTGTTTGTTTGATAGTTTCCCTAACTAGGCTCTAAGTTTGCTGAGTCAGAATGTTTAGAAACTAAAATGTTCTGGTGTCTTTTATCACAGTGCTTCTCAAATTTTAATATGCATGCAAATCACTTGGGTATCTTATTAAAATGCAGAGGCTGATTCTGGAGGTCTGTGTGGGGCCTGAGATTCTGTATTTCTTAGGAACTTTCAGGTAGGACAGTGCCAATACTTCTGCTTTAGGGGCCACACTTCTGAGTTGCAAGGTTTTAGAGATCTTTTGCAAATATTTGTTTATTTTATTTGGTTTTCTCAAGTCTGATTTTGTTACTGTGTGCATGTGTTACTAGTGTTTTAATAAGGATCTTTTGGAGCTGAAGACCCTTATTCCTCTTTTCTGGAAAACAACTGTGTGTTAATAAAGCCCTTCTTTAGTATTTGGGCCATTTCCCAAGACTTGTTCTTTGGTTTTCATCTGTGTTGTTGTTGAGTGCTCTCTCTCATTATTCTCATTATTACTCCATATGCCAGTATGTATCCCAACTTTGCCTTTATTGTCTGGTCTCCTAGGACACCCTGGAATCTCAAGTCCAGGTTTGTCTATAAAAGTTCTCCAGTGGTAGCCTTGTCACTGATATACTTCCAGGATTTGCTGAAAACTGTAATAAATCGAGCTATATGTTTTCAGACTTGCCAAACCATATCTCATTATGCTAGCAGAACCTCTCTGTGTTCCGTGTGATGCTTCTGATCCTGATCCCCTGTGAGGAGCCCCCCAATTACTTATGTGGTATCACCTTGTGAATTCTTTGTACCCTTCCCTTGGTTTTGTTCTAGAACATAAAAATTTCTATCTGTTGAACAGATTTTGGGATCATCTCATCTATAAACAATGCCCATAGCCTGTTCCTACTGTTTTCAAGATTTTTTGTCAGCTTGCCCTGCTTCTTAGTCGTTTTATTAAAATACTGTGCACTCTTAAACTTTCCTCTTCATTCTTGGTTGGTTCTTTGGCCGATCTCTGATGTCTTCCCAGAAGGTCTCATGATAATCAAGAGATAATAGTGCTAATGTTTTCTATAACTGTTGATATAAGTCCTTCATTGTAATAAAGTACAATCACTCCTCATAAGGGTGTATTTTGACCAGTGTTCCAAGAATGTATTTAAAAAGTACACACTTGACCAGTCTTTGGGATTTCCCATATCTTGGATGGTAGATGGTGTATATCAGCAGTCCCCAACCTTTCTGGCACCAGGCACCGGTTTCGCGGAAGACAGTTTTTCTATGGACCGGTAGTGGGGGTTGGGGGGGATGGTTCAGGCGGTAATTCGTGCAGTGGGGAGCCCCAGATGAAGCTTTGCTTACTCCCTGCCCCCCTCCTGCTGTTCGGGCCCGGTTCCTAAAAGGCCGCGTGGACCAGGAGTGGTGCTCGGCCTGGGGGTTGGGGACTGCTGGTGTATATCACTCCATTGAGTGTAAAGTCTTGAGTTGAATAGCTTTGCTTTTTATGTTGCTTCCCTCCACCTCTTTAAAACTCTTCTGTCTTTATTAATTAATCTGTTTCTACTCTACCTGCCAAATGGTGTGTTATTGCAGAATGCGGAGAACTGAAGGGAGGGAGTGATTGGGGAATATTTCCAAAGGATGGATCTGGTGACAGTCATCCAGACTTCCCCGAGGATGCAGACATAGATTTAAAAGATTTAGATAAAATTTTACTAATAATGGAAGACTTAAAAAACATTGGAAATACTTTTTTCAAATTCCAGAACTGGGAGATGGCCATTAAAAAATACACAAAAGTTTTAAGGTATGTGGAAGGCTCGAAGGCTGCTACTGAGAACACAGGTAGAGCAAAGCTGCAGCCTGTCGCTTGAGCTGTGTGCTGAATATCGGCGCTTGCAAACTGAAGATGTCCGATTGGCTGGGAGCAGTTGACAGTTGTTTGGAGGCCCTTGAAATAGATCCAGCAAATACCGAAACACTGTACCGTAGAGCCCAAGGATGGAAAGAACTAAAAGAAATATGATCAAGCATTGGCTGATCTTAAGAAAGCTCAGGAGATAGCACCAGAGGATAAAGCTATCCAGGCAGAATTGCTGAAAGTCAAGCAAAAGATCAAGGCACAGAAAGATAAAGAGAAAGAGAAGGCAGCTTATGCAAAAATGTTTGCTTAATAAGGAATTCAGTTTTGCTTAAATATGCATTGATTGTATAAAGCAAATAAGACAATTTAAGGGTTTTGTCTATTATGTATGATCCCTAATGTGTTCTACCATTGTTTACAGTCTAGGAATATGGGTAGGGATTCACTCTTAATAGACCAGTGTTACAAAATATGGTGAAGTTGATTTTGTTTTAAATGGCTCTCTGCATTACTCACAAAGGATAATGGTGTCCAGTGTATTTTAAACTCCTAGACACATCTTGTTTTAATAAATAGATGAAAACTTTAAAAAAAAAAGAAAAAGAGAACCATGTCTCATAATAACAGCGGTTACTGAAATTTTAGTATGAACTTGAGGAACTTTCTTAAGCATCATATATGTATTTAATCTAAGTATTTAATCTAAAATCTGTTTTTAATTTTCCCAATAACTAATAGATACCCACTATCATCCTAATTTCAGAAGTGAGGAAACTGAGGCTCAGAGCAGTTAGATAATTTGTTCAACGTCACACAGCTATTAAAGTTTATAGATATTTGGAGGTAATTCTAGATAGATATTTTCCTTTTTCCTATATCCCTGTATATTAGATGGCAGAGTAGAGAGAGAAATTGCTGCTTTGTGCTTACTGATAGTGTTGATGCATTGGATTAACCAACACCGAAGCCCACCCTACTTCATAGCACAAATTGCAGTCCTAAACTCTCACAGGTGCCGTCTTGTAATCAGAAGTTCTCTGAAGAGACTTTTTCCTGTCCCCATCTAGCCATGGCTGATGTAGGTAAATCTCTTGAAACCTGTTGCTCTTTCTTGATTTATATTTGGCTTTATGTATGTGAGGGGGGGACAAAAGAGGGGATTTCTATGACATAACTTCTATTTTGCTTAGACCCCAGACCTTTACCTGTGAAATCTATGGCTCCTGAAACTCTAGCCTAAGAGACACCAGCCAGATACCTCTGGTGCAAATGGTGGCACCGTTATCACTAGGATAGTTGTGCTTTGTTTTTGTTTAAATATTTTATTTAGTATTTTTAGGTGTTCCGTAGCAAGAGGGATTTCTCTGCACAATCTGGCAAACTGCTGGAAATAGGAGTCCCCAAAACTTGAAAGTATTTTAACAACTTCTGTTAGACTGGATTTCAGGACTGTGGTGCTTCATTGTGGCAGGAAGTGGGGAAGAAATTAAATCATGGTGTGAAGAAAACTGAAGCTCATTTCTAAATGGGGAGTTATAGTATGTTCTGTGTATTGGCAGTAACCTACCTACTAAGTTCATAAATTCTTAAAGTAACTACTTTGAGAACACTATTGGTCTTGTGGATGTTTGTTCCAGGATGTTTTTTTAAAGAAGAAATACTCATTGACCGTGGCTTGACATAATGTTGACTTTTATTTTTTAATATTGAGAATGTTGAAATCCTAGTGCTTGGAAATATCCTTATCTATTTATATTTTCCCTTTTTCAAAAATATTAATATATTATATTAGTTTTGGGTATACAACACAGTGATTTGATATATTTATACTTTATAAAGTGATCACCGAATTAAGACCAGTTACCATGTGTTATCTCTAAAGATTTTCTTTTAGCCTCTTCAATCCACTGTCTCTGAATTACCAGTTACTTAAATTTCTAGTATTAAACAGCAGATTTCTGTTTATTTGAAAGCAGAGTGTCTAAGTTGACTTTTCACGTGTAACTGGTTTGATTCTCATTTCTCAGAGCCGCTGAGGTGAGGAAAGAACACTATCAGTGTAAACACTTAAGGTCCTTTCATCTCTTTTAGACTGTGTTTCTTAATCTGTAAATAAAGTATAATAGTTAGGTCACAGGGGTATTAAACAACAATCTTCTGATCTCTGACCTGCATTTTAAACTGCATTCTCTGGTTCTCCTCTTTTATAACGGAGGCATCTGTCCATACTTGGCTGTTTCCAAGTCACATTTTTAAGAAAGTGAAACTTTTGCCACCAGTCATCTTTTGTTATGATTCTATTTTAAAATCATACTTTTGAACTTATTTTTTTCCCAATACTCATCAGCAAGTCAGTGGTTAATAAGCTGATGCAAAGTAGGTCATGTCAGTCAAGTCTTTTAAAAAGAGTAGGTTACTTGTAATAAGCACACTTTCGTTAGTGGATGAATGCTGCTATCAGAGCCTTTGGAAGTTGAAAGGTTTAGCAGTGGAAAAGGAAAAATTTTCCCCGTAGAAATACTTCAGTGGGAAGGACTCATAAAAGTATGTGTGTTAACACAGATTTGAAATGACTTACTAAAAAGTAAAAACAATTCTGAGATTTATAAGTTAAATCTCTGGTAAAATGATTTCTTTGGGGTTCATATTATCTGATATACTATAGATTAATTATTGTCGGTTTCTAAGAAATTTTAGGTCAGATTTAAAACGGCATCCTAGCAAGTGAATCACATTGAGTAACACTGAGAAGCATAAATGTCTGAGCTGTATATCAGAGGTGTGGCAGCAGTATGCTCATAACCTGATTCCTTACAGCTCCAGTCAATCTCAGTCGTCCTACATCATCCGGAATCCACAGCAGAGGCGCATCAGCCAATCACAGCCTGTTCGGGGCAGAGATGAAGAACAGGACGATATTGTTTCGGCAGATGTGGAAGAGGTGGTTTTAATTGTTTTAATTGTGGTAGATGAGAGGCTTTTATTTGGGAGGGAAGGGGAAAGTAGTCACAAGTTTATTAATAGCTAATAAACTACTATTAGTAATAATAGCTTACATGTATATGCTTCCACCTTTTAGACTTTTGTTATATGTTCTCATTTGTGGTTATACATCTTAAAATATGTTAGTAATCCTTGATTTACTGGATAATAAAAAATTAGAAACATAAACTTGTTCTACTTAAGGGTTCATGGAAAAGATATTCTCAATGTTAAAAAGAGTTTTTAGTAGTTTTGTGCAATGTATTCGAAGGTAGACAGGGTACTGCATATTATATAAATTTTATAATTGCAGAAGTTTAAAAAAAATATACTCCCAATACAATTTTTATAATTTTAAGGTTCTGTGTATGGACAGTAATCATAAACTTTGGGATATGTGGGCATAATTTTTGATACCAAATTATCACTAGCAACTGAAGATTTTGAAAACTGCTTAGTGTTACAATTCCCTATAGTTAGGGATCTTTGTATTTTAGTTTACTAAATGCTGTGGAGGAGTACTGGTAGAGAAGTGGGTTTATTATGTACTTTGATTGTCTACAAATAAGATCTGGATTTAGGTTGAGGTGGTGGAGGGTGTGGCTGGAGAAGAGGATCATCATGATGAACAGGAAGAACATGGGGAAGAGAATGCTGAGGCAGAGGGACAACACGATGAGCATGATGAAGACGGTATGCAGGTTATTTGAGAAATTATTCAGTATGAGAAAGTCGGGTACTTTTAAGAGATATTAATAGAGAGAAAAGTGTATTTGATGTGTAGTGAAATGTTCATCATATTTCTGCTAGGGGATTCTGTAGTATCTGTCAGAATTTGAGGAGGTAGCTATGTACATATGTAAACATAAATATATATACTTTTATATATTTACATGTAGAAAATAATTTATCCTCTTTCCTTTTACCTTTTGGTTCACACTTTCTTCTTAAAAGGCTTTTAGAAATTAAAATAATCATAACCACATAACATTTGAAAATTAGAGAAAAGGAAAACAAATAACCCATAATCCCACCCAGATGCTAACAGTTTGTATTTTTACTTTCAGTCCTCCCCTGTACTGCCCCATTCCCATGCATGTCTTTTAGATATTGTATGTGTAAGTTTTTTTTACTTTGTTTTTTTGACTTCGGCCTTTTTGCTACATAGTCATCATAACCATTCTTATTAGTAGCCATAGGATGGACTTTTGGGGATCAGCTTTATTGAGGTATAATTGACATAAAATAAACTGCACATGTTGAAAATTTATAACTTAATATGTTTTGACGTGTATGTGAAGTACAAAGGATACACATGTTTAACCTTCCCCTCTTGGAATCCCAGTATGTAAAACAGATGAAAATGGAGCACTGGAGCTACCAGAGCTCTGCCCACTGGCTGGAGTCCTCCTGCCTAACATTTTTTACCTAAGGCTATGCAGGCCATATTTTGAATCTGTGTCTACTGAGTACCATAATTTACCTAGTCATTCTTCTGCTAAGCAGGCAGTCGTGCATACTCTAGTAGTTATCACTTCTCTCTTCGGGGGGGGGGGGGGGGGGCCCGACCCCTCCCAGTTCCCACCCTTACGATATTCTAGCTTATCAGCCTGACTTGATCCAGTGAGCTTCTACCTTTTCTTATTATTTAAATATATTTGCTAGGGAGTGACATGGAGCTGGACTTGTTAGCAGCAGCTGAAACAGAAAGTGACAGTGAAAGTAACCATAGCAACCAAGATAATGCTAGTGGGCGTAGAAGTGTTGTCACTGCAGCAACTGCTGGCTCAGAAGCAGGTATGTTACCTTCTCTTAGCAACTTTCTTGCTTATAACTAAGGCTGTGTGTGTAGAATTGGTTAAACTGTGCTCAGTATAATATGCACAGGGGTAGCTAACCCTTTTATTAACTTCATTTCTCCATAGATATTAGTGAAGAAGATTATTATTTCAATGACTTTTTGCTTTTCTGGTTTTTAAATAATGGATTATTTCTAAGGTTCATTTAAGAGTTCTAGTTAAACTATTTCAATGGTGGGTTTTTGGACTATTGGATACAGTCCGGCATTCTGTTTAATATGTATATTTTCCTGAATGAGGGGGTACACTGTAATTTTAGATATCAACAAACTCACAATGATTTTGGTTTTAAAAATTAAAAACTTAGGTGCGAGCAGTGTTCCTGCCTTCTTTTCTGAAGACGATTCGCAATCAAATGACTCGAGTGATTCTGATAGCAGCAGTAGTCAGAGTGACGACATCGAACAGGAGACTTTTATGCTTGATGAGCCATTAGAGAGAACCACGAATAGCTCCCATGCCAACGGTGCTGCCCAAGCTCCCCGTTCCATGCAGTGGGCTGTCCGCAACACCCAACATCAGCGGGCGGCTAGCACAGCCCCTTCTAGCACATCCACACCAGCAGGCAAGTCTGTAAACTTGGTGTTCCTAAGGTTTAAAAATTATGCATGTTCCTCTAGAGAACAAATTAAATAATTTCAGAATAGTTCTTCATTGTTTTGCTGAGTTCAAATACAAAATTCCCTTCCCTAAAATTAGTGTGGTTTAAGAAAATGCTCATTTACCACATTTACTAATGTAATTGATCTTTTAGTTTATTTAAATATATACACTGTTAGTGAAACACAGTTAGCAACTAACATTAGCTTATTATGGTTGTCTTTTTTTTTTCCCTTATAGCAAGTTCAGCAGGTTTGATTTATATTGATCCTTCCAACTTACGCCGGAGTGGTACCATCAGCACGAGTGCTGCAGCTGCAGCAGCTGCTTTGGAAGCTAGCAATGCCAGCAGCTACTTAACATCTGCAAGCAGTTTAGCTAGGGCTTATAGCATTGTCATCAGACAAATCTCGGATTTGATGGGGCTTATTCCTAAGTATAATCACCTAGTATACTCTCAGATTCCAGCAGCTGTGAAATTGACTTACCAAGATGCAGTAAATTTACAGGTATGAAACCACTGCAAAGTTACTCATTCAAATATATTTTTTGGCTGTCTGTTATGAGAATTCCAGTATAATGGGAATTAATGTTACAAGTACTTAAATGTCTATATCATACTACTCTATCGAACTTAACTTTATCTGGATAGTTTTAACTGTTTTAGTTTGGTCTTTGTAGAACTATGTAGAAGAAAAGCTTATTCCCACTTGGAACTGGATGGTCAGTATTATGGATTCTACTGAAGCTCAATTACGTTATGGTTCTGCATTAGCATCTGCTGGTGATCCGGGACATCCCAATCATCCTCTTCATGCTTCTCAGAACTCAGCTCGCAGAGAAAGGATGACTGCACGAGAAGAGGCTAGTTTACGAACGCTTGAAGGCAGACGGTATGAAATTCTTTGTTTATGCTTGTATGTTTAGACAGAACCGTTATAGCCTAGAAGTTTAGAGCTTTTTGATTGCTATTACGTAAGACCTCACTCTGTTGTAAAGGAGGAAATACGTGCCTTGCATTACTTCTTTTAAACTGTTGTGTAGTTGAAGCAAAATAAGTTATAATCCAAGCTATTTTTAAAATTTTTTTTTAAATTCATTCATGTTGTAGTAATCTGATACTAAATTCTTCTCATTTTTGAAGTAGTTGGTCTACAGCCTTGTCTCATTCCCCAGGCCTCCCCCCTTGAAAGGCATATATTCATAGAAAGACTTATTTTGACCATGATTAAATATGAATATACTTTGTACTTGGGAAGGAGAAAGTCTGTGTAATTACCTAGCTGCTCTTTGGTTTCTAAAATCAGATTTCTTTTTCTACCTCCTGTAGAATCATAATTAAAGTATATTTGTTTATGTATTTATTGTGTTCTTTCTATTCAGTTACAAAATGACCTTTTTCAGGACTAGAAATTAGCCCACACATTGAAACTAGATTAGTGGCAGTGCTATATAGTGAAAATGTCCCATCCCTGAAGTCGAAGTCCTTGAATTTGGTTCTAGCTGTGGCTCAGGCTAAACAACCTTGCTACTTTGGGCGGACCATAAATGGAGGAAAGACAAGGGTCTAGGAGACTGCTTAGGAAATTTAACAAGACTATGGTTGGAGTCTACAAGAGAAGTAATAGTCACCGAAGTAGGGCAGTGAAGGGCCAGTGAGGAGAGAGCGCTGAAATCATTACAAACAGAACTTAGGGCCGTGTTGGGGTATGGAGCGGGGAGGAGGCAGAATTTACATCTTCTGAATTTAGATTCTGAATAACTAATACGAAAATTAAAAGAAAAATCTAAAGGAGTAGAGTGGACATACCTGCTTTTGAACATGTTGAGAACTGGGAGAGGATTTAGTGGAAATGTTTAGTATGCAAAATCGAATGCTTGGCAAAGAGACCTGGATTAGAGATAAAGACTTGAGAGGCAGCAGCTTTCCTGTCCTAGGAAGCCTGCTCCACCAGTAGACACAGGCCTTGTCTTCATTAGGCTAGTCACTACGCCAAAGAACACAGATTTCTGATACTAGATTTTCATTGGTGATAGGGTTCCCTTTTCTGTCTTGCTCCCACTCTCACTCTAATATAATAGGTTTATTGAGATGTAGTTCATATACCATACAGTTCACCTATTTAAAGTATATCGTTCCATAGTTTTGAGTATGCTGTGCAACGATCATCACAATTAGTATTAGAATGTTTTATGCGTTTCCACAAGAAGCCCCATACCTATTAGCAGTCACCTCCCGTTTTCCCCTACTTTCTAGTCCTAAGCAACCACTGATTTACTCTCTGTCTCTATAGATTTGCCTATTCTGGACATTTCATGTAATGGAATCATACAATATGTGGTTTCTTTTACCTAGCATAATGGTTTTAAGGTTCATCCATGTTTAGCATGTATCAATACATTACTTCCTAGTATTCCATGTCACATTTTGTTTTTCCACTCATAAGTTGATGGACATTTGGGTTGTTTACACCTTTTGACTATTATGAATAATGCTGCTATGAACAGATTGTGTACAGTTTTTTGTGTAGATAATGTGTTTTCAATTATCTTGGGTATATATCTAGTTGTAGAATTGCTGGATCATATGGTAACTCTCTTTAACCTTTTGAGGAACTGCCAGACTGTTTTCCAGTGTGACTGCACCATTTTACATTCCCAATAGCAGAGTATAAAGTTTCTAATTTCTCCACATCCTTGCCAACACCTGTTATTATATGTCTTTTGGATTATAGCCATCCTAGTGGGTATGAAGTGGTTTCTCATTGTGGTTTTGATTTACATTTCTGTAATGGCTGATGAGCATCTTTTCATGTGCTTATTGGCCATTTGTGTATCTTTGGAGAAATGTCTGTTTAGATGTTTTATACATTTTAATTGGCTTCTTTTTTTATTATTGAATTTTATGAGTTCTTTATATAGTCTGGATACAACTTCCTTTCAGATACAGGATTTGCAGAAATTGTGCCCCATTCTGTGGATTGTCTTTTCATTTTCTTGAAGGTGTTCTTTGAAGGACATAGGTTTTTTAATTTGGGTAAAGTCCAGTGCTCTTTATTTTCTTCTGTTGCTTGTGCCTTTGGTGTCATTTTAGGCA
Source organism: Globicephala melas (assembly GCF_963455315.2). Lineage (NCBI taxonomy): Eukaryota > Metazoa > Chordata > Mammalia > Artiodactyla > Delphinidae > Globicephala > Globicephala melas. The sequence goes on along the minus strand of NC_083330.1, from coordinate 45,662,026 downwards.
CACTTTTAGGTTCTCAAAGTGTGGTTCCCAGAATAGCAGCATCAAGATCACCTAAGAGCTTGTTAGAAATATAAATTTTGGGTCCTACCCTAACCCATTCTTACTGAACCCATAGAGGTGGGTCCAACAACCTGTTTTCACAAGCCCTCCAGGTGATTTTGGTGGACACTGAAGTTTGAGAACCATTGTCTCTGGGGAAGGAGTACCTTCTGCCAATCCAGAGGACACTGGAATTTCTTTCCTTTATAAATGTATACAGTACTGTAAATAATATACAATGGTTACATTTCTAAGGCAGAGCCCAGGCGTAATGAGTTTTTATTTATGGATAGTCTCAGTTCCTAATTTTGCATATTTATAACAGTGGTACATTTCACATTTGTGTTCTTTTTGTAAACATCTTCATTTCTTTTTACTCCTATAGACGTGCCACATTGCTTAGTGCCCGTCAAGGAATGATGTCTGCTCGAGGCGACTTCCTAAATTATGCTCTGTCTTTAATGCGGTCTCATAATGATGAGCATTCTGATGTTCTTCCAGTTTTGGATGTTTGCTCATTGAAGCATGTGGCATATGTTTTTCAAGCCCTTATATATTGGATTAAAGCAATGAATCAGCAGACAACATTGGATACACCTCAGCTGGAACGCAAAAGGTAGCCATACTTGCCATGAGATTGTTTTAAGAAATACTTGCTGTGGTCTCCATTAGTACATTGTCTGATTTTTGGAGTAAGGAGAACATTGCAAACAGGAACATTTCATGTGGGCAGGTGGGCTTGAGTCCATCCAGCCACTCTCCATAGCTACTCCTCACTTAAAACATGAAACCTAAGAATCCAGTTAAGCTTTATGCTTGAGGTAGTTTGTCCTGATTGTTTTATCATGTTTTCTATTAGAGTTTGTGTAAGCACTCACTATTTCTTGGTGTGATTAGCCTTTTGCTTCTGTTGAACCTATTTTGTAGTTGTAGTACATTTGGCTGATTAGTCTGCCATTCCCAGAGTCTGAAACTTTATCCCAGTGTTTGAAATTGGTTAGATACTAAACTAACCTTTTCAGTCTTTTTTGCATCACCTTTGCTCCTGTTCATACAGCACAAAATACTTCATGTAAAATGACTCACTTGTCTTTTTAAAGGACACGAGAACTCTTGGAACTGGGTATTGATAATGAAGATTCAGAACATGAAAATGATGATGACACCAATCAAAGTTAGTGTACAGAAAATCTGCTAATCTACTTCAAGAAATGGCTGCCTCAGTATTTCCCCTTCAAGCTTTTTAACTTCATTATTTTCTGTCTGGGTGGGAATTTCTCTTTTCTTCTCTATGTCCCGTTTCTTGCATTTTCTTTCCATTTTTCCTTATATATCCTTGCATTAATTACTTCATAAGGATGAGTTAAAGAAATATTATAAACTTTTTCAACAGTTAATATTTTTTCTATTTTGACTTTGTATCTCTCCTTTGCATTTCTCTTAGTTTTATGTTTACCTTTATTCTTAAGTGTGTTGGTACTACGTACATTTGAATAAAGTCTTAGCAGAACTTTTGCTAATACTGATGCAAAATAGACTGAGTCAAGAAAATGGAAAATACCAGTTATAACTCCCTATTTCATCAAAACTCAACAGTTAATGCAATAAAAAAGACAGAAAATATTCCAAATTCAAGAAATTTGGGGATTTTCTACGCTCTTATTTGTAGCTTTCAGGTATAATTTCAAGTAGGATTAAAATACTTTTCTAGTGGGGTCAGATAGTCTGCTTGCCTGTTTCTTATTATCATGTAGTACTTTATTCAGGCCTGGGAAAGACAACTTAACTTTAACTGCTATTTTTTGAGAACCCAGCCATAGCTCACTGCTATTTTCACAGCATACTGTAAGCACTGACAAAAGTTTTATTCCATTAATGGGAGTTGGTGCTGGTGTGCTGATTTCCTGTTGGGATGCATGAGTTGCCCAGACATTTCTCTGTTTATCTTCTTATATAGAGGAATCAGAACTTAAAAGTAAGCAGATGCTCAAATTTTAGCCCCTTTTGTGGAGTCATCAGTGAGCCAGGTCCTGAACATGCTCAGGAAACTAGCTATATTCAGGTCTAAATCTCTAGAGAGAGAAGAGGTGGATGTGGGTAGTGTCTGTCCAATACAAAATGGAACAGTATTTGTTACTGCTAATATTTTTTGCAAGTTTTTATTGTGTTAAAATACACATAAATGAAATTTATCATTGTAACCATTTTAAACCAATATTTTGAATCACCACTTTAAAATATTATCAAAATTTAGGACTATCAACTTGTTTCGAGTGGCATTAAAATTTTATAAAGAGATAACAGGAATTTTGGATTGAGCAGATGTAGATCCTTTTACCCTTCCCCAATAATTAATTTTTTAAAAAAACATTTTATCTCTTTATGTTTAGGTGCTACTTTGAATGATAAGGATGATGACTCTCTTCCTGCAGAAACTGGCCAAAACCATCCATTTTTCCGACGCTCTGACTCCATGACGTTCCTTGGGTGTATACCCCCAAATCCATTTGAAGTGCCTCTAGCTGAAGCCATCCCCTTGGCTGATCAGCCACATCTGTTGCAGGTGATTCACATAAGCTAGGCTTAAGGTTTCTTTTTAGTTGAATTTACTTTTTTAAAGTGTTCAATGTAACTGTAATATTTTTATTAAAATTCCAGCCAAATGCTAGAAAGGAGGATCTTTTTGGCCGTCCAAGTCAGGGTCTTTATTCTTCATCTGCCAGTAGTGGAAAATGCTTAATGGAAGTTACAGTGGATAGAAACTGCCTTGAGGTAAGATAGTAAAAATCTTCGCAATATAATATTTGTGAGTTGAACACTTATCCCAGCGTCTAGTTTTTTGGAAATGCATTCAGAATATTGTATTTACCCAAATAACAGAAGTATCAGAAATTCTTGCCTTATGACATAATTAAAGGAATTCCAGTACTGTCATTAGTCTGCTTTGAGACTAACTTGCTGTGTTTGCCTGTTGCGGAGTTGATTGTTGTAATTCTGCTGAATATTTTAAATTTTTATACATATGAGCATATATAATATTGGCTTGTAACTTTTCTTTTTGAGTCTAGAATGGGAATAAAGTTATATTAATGATGATACCTAACATTTGTTGGATAATTCTATCTCCTGGGCACTGTCTCAATTAATCTTCACAACCATGTTGGGTAGAAAACATTATTATCCTGATTTTATGGGTAAGGCTTGGAGAGATTACATAAATTTCACGTGGGAATGTCTGTTGTTATAATACAACTAGTGAAATGACAGATCTAGTTTTTAGATGAAAGTCTGATTTGAGAGCCTAAAATTATACTATACTGTTTCTCCAGTGAAAAAGTAATAACACCATTTAAGAGTAGGCATATAGAAGACATGTACTTGAATAGAATTTTCTTTACTATCTAAGTATTAAAGGAGAATTTTATGCACATAAGACACTTAAGTAACCATAGATATTATAAAGATACCTTGAAAAGTTCTCTGAGGCTGCTCTGGTAAATGCACTGGAATTGGTGCTCATCCATGGGAATCAGATAGACAAGAAATAGATTGCAGCTTTGTAGTTGAAGTGCCAGAAGGGAATTATTTAACTGCCATGTGATCTCTGTGGAGTATTAGTAAGTTGAAAAGGAAATCTAGTCAGTTTGTTTTTTAATATCTAACATTTAAATGTAAAAATTCATAGGTTCTTCCAACTAAAATGTCTTATGCTGCCAATTTGAAAAATGTAACAAACATGCAAAATAGGCAAAAAAAGGAAGGGGAAGAACAGAATGTGGTGCCAGAAGAAGCTGAGAGTTCAAAACCAGGGCCATCTGCTCACGATCTTGCTGCACAATTGAAAAGCAGTTTACTCGCAGAAATAGGATTGACTGAAAGTGAAGGGCCACCTCTTACATCTTTCAGGTACTTGCTAAGTGATGATAGTTTTTCTATGCTATTACTTTATGGCTATTATAATTTTTGTAAGAGTTTTTATTTAGAAAATTTATAATTTTCTTTGTATATAAATAATAGGATGAAATATTATTTGTGTTTTCCTAGTTTATAATCAGAAATTTAAATATTAGAGTTTTCTGGATTTTGTTTTTTTGTGACTGTTTTGTGATTGATTGGCATTCTGATTTTCTCCTCCTTTTACTGAAGAAATTCTGACTCTGTTTTTAACGTTCAGTACTGAGTTAAAGTATATATCCATGTCAAATTGCCAATTATACACTTGTTAGCAGGAGCTCAGCTATGGGAGGGGAACATGTGAAAAAAAGAGCTTTATAGATTTGTGACTTTCACATTTGTTTGGGCTCACTCCTTTGCCAGGTTCACATTTAGTAAATCTCTTGCAAGTGGTAGGTTCTTTGCTTTCCCAGTAAAAATTTGCCTAATATATACTGTGACTCAGTATGGCTGATCACCTAATGATTTGTTGAGTGTCTGCTTTATGCTGTATGATTTTTGGTTATGTAATGTCAGATTTTTTTTTGGTTTGCTTAGGAGGAGTTAATCTAGTTTAGGAAACTATACACATCTTGTGTACACAGTCTAACAACCATAAAAGGCAAGGAAGAGTTAGGGACTGGGATGGCCCAAGCTTCCTAGAGACAATATGATTTGAGCTGAGATGGTTCGAATGTGTAGAAGCAGATAGATTGAAGGAGAGAAGAATTAGAGGTAGAGAGACAAGCTATTATTCCTTCTGGCTAGTTGTTAAAAAGGGGGCTGAAGTAGAATATTGCCTTTGGGGATGAAAAGGAAACCATGGTTAGGAAAAGAAAACTTATGAAGGACTTGATCACTCTGGAGGGACCAAGGGAAGAATAAATTAAAATCTGTTCAAGTCCGTGCAGTAGGAAGATAGGTGGTACTATTGAAAGAAATCAGGAGGCATTGTCACTGTGGTGAAGAGGCCATATTCAGTTTCACCATGTTGAGTATGACTGAAGTGGATATATTTCACACAATGAAATTCTGGTCCATTGTGAACTAAAGAGGGGTCTGGGAATCATCTAGTGGAGACAGACACTGGACTTCAAGGAGAGGAGGTAAAACTAAAGATGAAGATGGAAGCCAGCCTGGGGATGTATCCTTACGTAAAGGACAGAAGGAATAATGGAGTAAAATTAAGAAGTTCTCCAAGGAACGAGTAGCTATAGAAAAGTTCTCCATTAGAGAGGATGTGGTTTTGAATTACTTAAGAGCTCAGAATATTAAAAGACCAAGTAATTACTGTTATTGACCAAAAACCAGGAAGTTTTTAGAGTTGCCTAAACTGCTTCCCCCTCTCCCCTTAAACTTCTTACAGGCCACAATGTAGCTTCATGGGAATGGTCATTTCCCACGATATGCTGCTAGGACGTTGGCGCCTTTCTTTAGAACTGTTCGGCAGGGTATTCATGGAAGATGTTGGAGCAGAACCTGGATCAGTATGTATTTTGAGCACTTTACATTCTATTCTGCCTGATAAGAACATATTTCAGAGGATAATTCTGTCATGCATTTGTTTTGTTGTTGTTTTTTTTAAGATCCTAACTGAATTGGGTGGTTTCGAGGTAAAAGAATCAAAATTCCGTAGAGAAATGGAAAAACTGAGAAATCAGCAGTCAAGAGATTTATCACTAGAGGTAAAGGTATTTAGATTTTCTTATCCTATACATATAGTTTGCTATTTATATAAAATTTTAAAACAAATAACAATTTTGTTTAGGGGATATGTACTATGTAATTAAAAATTTAAAGAAAATAAATGGTAATCATCAAATTTAGAGTAATGGCTATCTCTGGCAGTTGGTTTCCTAACATCCTGTGATGATGAGCAATGGGTTTGTTCGTTTAAGTATCATTATGAATACATGGATTAAAACTGTTTGGATGTGCTTCATTTCATTGATGCTCAAATTATCTTTCTGTGGCTAGCGAGAGTCCAATCTTTGACAACTTCCTTACGTTTTGATATGTCTCATTTTCTGTTATTTTCTGTCACAGACCTTAAATCAGCCATTTCTTCAAGAAGCCCTGCTTCCTTTTAGCAGGAAATTGTATTTTGAGATTATAATCTGGGCTCTAGGTTGCTCACTGCCTGTTGGGTTTGTCATTGTTTCTAGGCCTTTTAGTAGGAAATGCTCCTTTAAAAAAGGAAGAAGAAAATTATTTCATGAGTTCATACTGATACTCCTAATTCAAATTCAAGATTTAGGACCACAAGTTTGTTTTATTTTCACCTTTTAGTCTTTACTTCCTTTCTTCTGAACTGAATAATATCCAGCTTCCCAGCAACACTGATAAAATTACTCATTTGCTTTTATCCCACAGCATGCATACAATAGTCTTAGAATCATAGCATCAACACCACTACCAACAAAATGATTATTGAAAATAGCCCAAGATTTATTTGTAGTTTTTGTTCTTAGAGCATATCCAATTGGAGATGTACAGTCAAACTACATTGTTTAAAGTCACTTGAAATAATTCCTTTTGTGTGGTTTTGCTACCTACCATCTCATCTCCACACAATTAGGGCCTTTCAGTTCATTTTGCTTTCACTTTTTAGGGATTGCTCTCTCCTTTTTTTGACTTTGTTATGTTTCATAGTTAATGTAAAATATCTACAGTTGCAAGGTCAACTCTATAGAAGAAGGTTGTATTCAGAGAAATCTAATTTCCATTTCTGTCTCTTTTACTTTGTATTCCCCCTGCCCCCTTTCGGGTTTTTGTGGGTTTTTTTGTTCTTGTTTTTAGCTTACTTCCCTCCCACCTTTCAAAAAATATATAATCCTGTGTGTATTCATTACGCATCTCTCTCCCCCACTCCCACCCTGAACATGCTATTATACATTTTACTCTATCTTGCTTTTCCCAGTTAACAGTATATCCTAGAGAGAAAGCCATGGCTACATATAGAGAGAGATGTTCTGCCTTCTTTTTTTCCAGCTACCTAGTGTTAGCACCACATTTTATGGCTGTATCAATTTTTTTCATCCGGTTTCCTATTGATAGACATTTGGGTTTGTTTCCAGTCTTTTGCTGTTACAAATAGAGATGGGATGAATAATAGCCTTATGTGTGTTTCTCTATTTGGCTAGCGTGTCTTTGAGATAGATAGATAGACATGGGTCAAAGGGCATGTGTATATGTAATTTCGTCAGATATTGGCAAATACCTCTACATAATGTCTGTATATATTTGCACTTTCAACATGAACACAAGAAGGCCTGATTTTCCAAAGTCTTGCCAGCAGTTTGTTGTCAAATTTTTAGATTTTTGCCAATCTGATAGGCAATATAGTTTAAATTTGTATTTCTCTTACTATGAGCAAAGTTAAACTTTGTTTCATATATTTCATATATTATGGCTGCTTCTTTTTCTGGGAACTGTTTGTTGATATTTCTTGCCCATTTTTTCTATTAAAGTGTTTCTTCCTCAATTTTTTTAGAAACGCTAGGTGTATATATACACTACGCATGAATCTTTGTCGGTAATAGAAGGTGCAAATGTTTTTCCCCGTTTGTCATTTTTCTTTTCCTTTGCTATGGTATTCTGCCACCAAAGGAATATCCTATGATTTTTTTTGCTAGCATTCACTATTAAAAAAAAAAAAATTACACTTTGATCTACTTGCAGTTTATCCTGCTATATTACCAAATTCGTAGACCTTTTAAGAAAATGTTATAATTGAGTTAAATTCCATTTTCCTGATTTAATGTAAGATAGATATTCTTGTATGATTAAGAGTGTTATTTGGAATATAAGCTTTTGAGAACCCAAATACTTCGTAGCTATTTCAGCTGTCAAGGAAAAGCTAAAATTAGATCTTCAGATTTTACATAGAAAAATTTCAAGGTGGTTTCCAACACTGAATTTACTACTTTTTGTTGTGTTTTAATAGGTTGATCGGGATCGAGATCTTCTTATTCAGCAGACCATGAGGCAACTTAACAATCACTTTGGTCGAAGATGTGCTACTACACCTATGGCTGTACATAGGGTGAAAGTTACATTTAAGGATGAACCAGGAGAGGGCAGTGGTGTAGCACGAAGTTTTTATACAGCCATTGCACAAGCATTTTTGTCCAATGAAAAACTGCCAAATCTAGATTGTATCCAAAATGCCAACAAAGGCACTCATACAAGTAAGTACTCTACAGGTAACAAGCACATACAAATTCTTTCCTTGTTTAATGGAAACAATGATAATCACGGTTATATATGTTTACAGTGGGAAAATGTTAATGTATATTTACACTTTTATACCATTTTATTCTAGATTAATGATTTAATCTTGTTTAAACTACTATAATTGACAATTTACCAGTTTGCTCTTTTACTGCCACACTTATTTCCATAAATGGTTGTGATTGTACTATTTTTTTTCGTCTCAAATTATAATGTCTGGGGAGTGGGAGGTTTAAGATCTATGGTAATATAACAATTCAAAGAGCAAACTGCAGGATTCCCCCAATCCCTGTATTTAATAAGTAGAGATACTTAGAAGAAAATGCTATTGTCTAGAACAGTGCTTTTCAAAGTATAATTTGCAGAGTCGCTCCAGTCTCCAATGAGATGGAGCTTGCAACCAAATGTAAGTTGGCTGTGTCACCAACTTCACTGTTTAATTTAGCAAGACTTTATTTTTTGGTAAGAAGGTTTTCTGTATTAACATCCTGGTGTAAGCTTTGCCTCCTTGAGGGATCAGCACTTTGGGGTTAGGATTCTTAACTAATTTTCAGGATTACAATTAGCATATTAAAAATGTGTGAAAACTACAAAAGGTTGAAACTGGGGATTCATGTAAGGTAGGGGCAGAAGATCATCAGTCTTGTAGGTGGATGGATGTAGTAATTGAGGGAGAAGGAGTTACTAACAAAATCCTGTGTTTTACCTAGGCTGTAGCTGTATCTTACTGGGGTTCTGTAAACTGGCACCATAAAAGCTGACTGAGGTCTGGAAAAAAGCTGAATGAGCTCTGGAAAGAATTGAGGATGAAAAGATGGGGAGAGTACCTCAGCCTTTCATCATTAGTTTCACCATTTGAATTTCTATAGTCCTATAATAAAAAGAAATTGTCAAGTGTGAATGAGGAAACCTGGGAAGTCATGATGTTTCAGAAATAACTTTTCTGCTTACTCTTTAGGAAACCATACCCTGGTTTATGCTTAAGGTTTTAAGAATAATAATAGCTGGGTGGCTATAATGCCTTTAATGCCAAAAACTAAGAACAGAGAAGATACTCAAATATGTAAGAAATCTCAGCATTATTTATGGTGGAACTAACATAGCCCCAGTTGCTACATATTATTTTACAGCTTTGACATGACAAGGGGATAAATTCATTAAACAAATACCGAGTGAACATTTATTACCTACCAGGTTCATTCTACAGAATCACCCCCAACCCTCAAAACCATACGGAGAGTGAGAGAAAGGCACTTACACAGATGATAAGGAAGATGATGTACCGTTGTCATGTTCTTATTATGTTTGTCTCGTGTCCTCACATTGACTTTAACATTTAAAGTAGCTGCATTTACATTCATCTAAACAAAGTGTATTTCATATTTTTTTCCAGGTTTAATGCAGAGATTAAGGAACAGAGGAGAGAGGGATCGGGAAAGAGAGAGAGAAAGGGAGATGAGGAGGAGTAGTGGCTTGCGAGCAGGTTCTCGGAGAGATCGGGATAGGTGAGATGATTTTGTGTCTTTTATTGAGTACCATCTTTTTGGATGAATTGGAGGTAGGTCTGTAAATAAGTCTCAATTATGGACTTTTAGAAAAATGAAAGTTTTAATAATTGGATATATGTATTGTAACTAAAAAAGTCTAACCAACTGTTATTAAAATATTCTGCTTTAAAAACCCAGAGGCAGTTGAAATTATATTGGCTTTTTATTTATCCCACTCAAGTTCCTAATTTTTTGAAATTTTTATTAACTTCATATCATGCTTTCCTAAATTCGTTTTAAAATTTTAATTGTGGCAATTGTGTTATTTAAACCTCTAATTTTTCATGTGTTAGGATGGGTAGCATTTTACTTTTGACTAAAATTTCCAGTAAATATGGGTGGACTTTTGATTTCTGGTATTTTAAGGTCCTGTTCCCTTAGAATCAAATTAACCTATGCATTGCAGATTTATGGATTTTCGAGTGCCAAAATCTAGATAATCTTTATTTCCCCACCATCATTCTTTAGGCATTCTTCCACCCTAGTACCATAACTGGAGCTAACTGTATGCTCTGGTTTTCCAACTTTGTTACTAGTTGCACTGATATTTTCATTCTGCAGACAAGGGAATGAAGTCATAATAGCTTTGTTCATCTTTCAGGGATTTTAGAAGACAGCTTTCCATCGACACTAGGCCCTTCAGACCAGCTTCTGAAGGAAATCCTAGTGATGATCCTGATCCTCTGCCTGCACATCGTCAGGCGCTCGGAGAGAGACTTTATCCCCGTGTACAAGCAATGCAACCAGTATGTATGGTGTACTTAGCTACCTCTTAACTGGCTGTGCCCTTTTTGGTTTTCAGTTAAGAAAAGTTGCCAGCTACTGGAAAGCCATGTGGTTGAGGACTGCAATAAAAAGGAAGCTTAGGGAGGGAAAGAAGCAGGACTTACTGGAGAGTAATTGTATATAGCTTGATGTTTTTACTACCTATGCCAGGTTGGCATTCTACCTAGTAATTTCCTTGTGTGCTAAGGAATTATCTGTTCATTGTATTTATTTGTACCCTTATTTGTACAAATTATTGTTAGTTTGCAGCTAGAACACGTTGCAAATAGTGTACTTTACTTTTTTTTTTTTTTTGGGAGTAAAATTGCTTTACGGTGTTGTGTTAGTTTCTGCTGTACAATGAAGTGAATCCGCTATATGTACGTTACTCTGGATATGTATGACAGGAAGATTTTATTTTTGAATATTCTGTCAGAGGTTTCTTTCATGGAATATGAAACATAACCTAGTTGTGTTTTTTTGTCTTTATACATAACTATATGTACATGTTATAGCAAAAGAATAGTAAAACAGAGTCAACCAATTATATTTCAGTGAATCCTTAGCCTTAAATATAGGCATCTTTTTCTTTCTCCTTCTCCCTCCTTCACTTCTTACCTCCCTCTTTTTTGCTACACTAAATGAAAAAAATGTTTCCAGGTCTCTGATGAGGAAGGGAAAAAAATGAAAATTGAGTATTTTTATGTTTACTCATGGGTATCAAAAACCTTTAAAAAAGGCTTGTCACCCAGTATTAAACTAGCTTTAATAAGACTGCTAGTGCATAGACTATTTAATTCCCTACCAAAGTTTTCTATAATTAAGCTTCCAATTTAATAAAATCTGTTACTGGTTCAGAATTTTTTTTTTCCTATTTGTTACCCAAGTTTCTTACATTTTCTTCTTCTTTTTCTTTTTTCTGGTAAAAGATTGCTGATTTAGACAAGAGGTTTCAGAGAGTAGAGGCAAATAACATTTGTTTGTCATGTACAGGCATTTGCAAGTAAAATCACTGGCATGCTGTTGGAATTATCCCCAGCTCAGCTGCTGCTTCTTCTAGCAAGTGAAGATTCTCTGAGAGCAAGAGTGGATGAAGCCATGGAACTCATTATTGCACATGGACGGTAATGTATACAGTTGGGAAGACATTTTAGTTTAAACATCAGCTACTTTATTTTTAGGATGTGGCTGTCACCATATCTTAAAATTTATACTAAATAGTACAAGACTTTAAATGGCTTTTTAAGAGATGGCTTAAAATCCATGAGTGAGACAGCTGACTTTCACATGTATTAGAAGGGCAGAATTTTAGCAGTCACTTTAGGTTCTGAAGATTTTTTACGAACCTTATTTAGAAACTAACTTATAAAGAAGTACATCTCATTCTCCATGTGAATACCCCTAATGGCAGAGGCCAAATACCTCAAGGAATTGGGTGTAATCCCTGAGTCCTTGCAATAAACATGAAATTTCTTTTAGACCTCCTGATTTATCTTAAAAATCATGCAAATTTTTGCTTTCTATTGTGTAGTATATTTGTTTTAATATGAAACTTAAAATTATCTAACAGTTAAATTACTTATCCTTCCTTTCCCCAGCTGACAGGTAAAAGTGACAGGAAGATATGCCAATCTGTGCCCTACTGGGGCTACTCTAATATCCAGTTTAAGGCTTTGAAGTGTTATTTTAGATGAAAATGTCTGTTTATTTTTCTCCTAGTCATGATATTGAATGAGGAACTTAGATCAGATATAGTCCTAGAGATGGATAAGTGGGTAGGCTAAGCCCTGAAACTAAATAGCCACTTACCTATTCCAGCTATTTACCTGTCTCAGAGCCTTTGAATGGTCCAAGCCAAAGACTATTGCTAGAAGTTTATTTTCTTTGCCGTTACTACTGTTTTTCTTCTCTTGACTTTCATGTACTATGTCTTTATTCCTCTTCCCTGTTTCTGGAAGTATCAACACACTGATATAGCTTAGCCCATTATAGAAAAAGTTGCAAATAATGTGTGTTTTTGATAAAAAAGATATTTGTAAATATATGTAAGGGTTGCTAATTTAGAAGTATTTTCTATTGAATGCAAGAATATAATATTGGGCTTCCCTGGTGGCGCAGTGGTTGAGAGTCCGCCTGCCAATGCAGGGGACACGGGTTCGTGCCCCGGTCTGGGAGGATCCCACATGCTGTGGAGCGGCTGGGCTCATGAGCTGTGGCCGCTGGGCCTGCACGTCCAGGGCCTGTGCTCCACGGTGGGAGGGCCCACAGCAGTGAGAGGCCCACATACCGCAAAAAAAAAAGAATATAATATTGACCGCTTTCACCTGGCTTTATGGATTGAACAGTGGATTTATTAGTATTCTAGAATAATTAAATACCCTAGAGCATTTGATTCCTATTGTGGTTGCTTTCTGAACATTTTTCTGTTCTTTTACAATGCTTCCCCTGAGCTCAAGTTTCAGTTCCCCTATGAAGACTGCGTTTATTTTGTCTTAAATCAGGTAGCCTTTAGTTCATTGTCTTGTATCATACATGTAGCATCCTGTGTTTTTGTGTATATTATTGACATTTTTGTTCCTAGAACTGCATTAAGACTAGTAAGTGTCCTAGATATTTTTTTACTTCAAAACTTAAATGTATTTATATATTCTTATAAATTTAAATGCGTATGGTTTTCTCTATACTAAATTCTAGAATTCCATTTATCTGAAATGTGAAAGTTGTTTGTTTGTTTTTAGGGAAAATGGAGCTGATAGTATCCTGGATCTTGGGTTATTAGACTCCTCAGAAAAGGTACAGGTAAGGGATGTTTTGTACATGTGCTAATAATAAGCACTTGGAATTTAAATTACAGAAGGGAGAGGAAAGCATATTTACAAAGAAACTATGTCTTTGTAAGTAAAATGCTTGATTACAGTAGAGGAAAAAGCAAAGATTAGTATAAAGGTGTCATATACAGAATCAAGACTGGTTGAGTTAGGGTTCAGTGTAACCCCACTCACTGGCTGCCTCCACTTGAGCACAGGCTGAATTAAGCTTAAATTAGAGATGTCATTAATTAATATCAGAGAAGGAGAGCAGTCCTGTGGATTCCTAGGTCTCCTTCCTCCAGTAAGCAGCAGAGATCCAGAGAAAATGTGACATATGGTATAGCAGTAAGAAGGCTTTTTTAAAGTGCATGATGCATTTCAATTTGTAAGCTACCTGAGAATTTCAGTGCCAGCCAAGATATAATCTTATCTCTTTCACGAACTACAACTAAAGGCTCTGGACAAAATACAAAAAGGAACTGCTTGAGGATTCTGAAAAGTAAACAACAGCACACCGATAGGAGGGAAGTCAAAATTTGAAAAACTGTTATTTTGAAGCGTTGTTTCAGGCAGGAGAGTAAAACTCGTCCCCATTACTCCTTCTTAACTGGAAGGTAGTACATGCTTTAAGAAATAAACTATAGTATAAATCACTGTCCAAGTCCCAGACTATCCCATATGGTGCATATGCGGGGCAGACCCAATAGTATAATTAAAAGGCTTTGAAAACTTAATTGGTAATGGAACCACTGCACACAGAAGATGACACTTCCAAGCTGAACATAACCAGGTTATTGCCTACCAAAGCCAAAAAACATCAACATTCTCCATGTCATTTTAACAAGACCCAGAGTTTTACAACTTAGTATTCAATATGTCCAGGATACACTCCAGAATTATTCAACATACAAAGAACCAACAGAGACTCACTAATTCTCCTGGGAAAAGAACCAATAGATGCTAGCCTTGAGATGACCCACTTGTTTGAATTATCAAAGACATTATCTCATGTTCTGTGAGATAAAGGTAAATAAACACAAATGAATGGAAAGGTAGAGGTTCAGAAATAGAAACTAGAGAACCAAGGGAAAATTTTAGAAAGTACAATGTATGAAAGAAAAAATTCACTGAATAGGTCAATAGCAGAACAAAGATGACAGAGGAAAATTCATCAGTCAGTTTGAAGATAGATAGAAATTATCCCTTCTGAAGAATAGAAGGAGAAAAGATGTCAAACAAACAACAGTTTTCAGAGACCTGTTGGACCATATCAAACATGCATGTCACTGGAGTACCCAGAAGAGGAGAACGAGATTGTTACAGGAAAATATTTGAAGAAATAATAGCTGAAAACTTCCCAAATTTGATGCAAGACATAGATTTATAGATTCACGGAGGTCAGTGAACCCTAAAAAGGATAAACTGAAAGAAAACTGTGTCTAGATACATAATCAAGCTGCTGTAAAACTAATAAGGAAGCAAAGAATAGTGCCTTACATATAGATAAACAGTGATTTGAAAGGCAGTGCATTTCTTATCAGAAACTGTGAAGGCCAGAAGACAACAGAGAGCATCATCCTTAAAGTGCTTTTAGAATTGTCGATCCAGAATTCTATATCCAAGGAAAATATATTTAGGAATCAAGGTGAAAGAAGCTACCAGATTTTCATTAAATAGTTTTTCTTAAATGGATAGAGAAGTTAACAGGCACAAGCTTTGTATATCACAATTCTGAAAGAATGAGTTAAAGTTTATTTACATTTAAATATGAATGTGGCTTTACCTATCAAACTTTACATTTAAGTAATTTAGAGAACCAGTTCATATGTTTTGCTGTTAAAAATCAATCTTGGGTAATGTCAAAAATATTACTGTTATTTTTTTTGGAGGGGGTATCTGGATTATTATTATTGTTAATTTTAAAGAGAGTTGTAATGGCATTTTTTAATAAAAAATAATCCTTTTCTTGTAGACACATATACTAAAATATAAACAAACAAATAAATAAAATCAATCTTGGGGCTTAATCTCTGATACTCTATCATTAGGAAAACCGAAAGCGTCATGGTTCTAGTCGAAGTGTAGTAGATATGGATTTAGATGACACAGATGATGGTGATGACAATGCCCCTTTATTTTACCAACCTGGAAAAAGAGGATTTTACACTCCAAGGCCTGGCAAAAACACAGAAGCAAGGTTGAATTGTTTCAGAAACATTGGCAGGTAAAATAATCTTGTATTTGAATTTTTTTTTAATTTCAGTTTATGAGACTTTCTAAAATATATTAGTTTGTAAAATGTGTATATGTTCTACTTTAAAAATTTCTCAACATATTTTATGTATATTATGTATGTGTGGGGCGTTACGTGTTCTAGAGTTATTTTTGAATTTAAATACTATTTGCTTGTTTTTTATTTTTAGGATTCTTGGACTGTGTCTGTTACAGAATGAACTATGTCCTATCACATTGAATAGACATGTGATTAAAGTGTTGCTTGGTAGGAAAGTAAGTGATTTTAATGAACCTAACTGCTTTTACATTGCAAAAAATTTGTTTCATAAAATAATTATACATATAGCATTAAATTAGTGTTAAATTTTAAAGCATTATAGCCATTATAAATCATTTTCAAACATTTAATGGCATGGGGAATATCTGAATACATGGAGGAGAGCGCATAGAAGAATGGGTGACACACAGGTGGGTTTGGAGGGTTTGACAGACCTGGATCCTATTGCAGACAAATCTTTTGACATTTATGGCATATTTCCCCATTTATAAAATGGTAAAGAGGGCTTCCCTGGTGGCGCGGTGGTTGAGACTCCGCCTGCTGATGCAGGGGATACGGGTTCGTGCCCCGATCCGGGAAGATCCCACATGCCGTGGAGCGGCTGGGCCCGTGAGCCATGGCCGCTGAGCCTGCGCGTCCGGAGCCTGTGCTCCGCAACGGGAGAGGCCGCAGCGGTGAGAGGCCTGCGTACTGCAAAAAATAAATAAATAAATAAATAAATAAAATGGTAAAGAAAACAGTATAGTGCCTGGCACATAGTGCTCAGTAAGTTCTAACAAGTAGTGGCAATAGAAGTAGTATTGTATTGAAACGAGCATTCCCAGTTTCAAAAATATACACAAGATGTAGGTGGCTAGAGGGACAAAAGGATGTAAGAAAATATAGCATAGTATGCTTGATAATTATCTCTGGGTGACAGAATTAGGTTATTTTCTTTATGTGTTTTGATAGTTTGACAGCTGGTACATTCCTTTACGACAGGGGGTTGGGGGAGAGAAACGACATCCTTTAAATTAATGCATAATACTAATTATAATCACAAAACAACAAAATATTTTACAGTCTCTTCTAGTGATGCACAACACACATCGGATATGATTAGCATTGTTAAAGCTGTGGTCTGTTAATTTTCTTTACTCAAACCCATTGGTGAATATTATTTTCTATTATTACAGCATATCATACTATGATACATATTTTTTTCTCTTCTTTTTTTTTCTTTTTAAACTCTGACTCTATTGACTTCTTAAAGTGTTCCAGCTAAAATGTTCTTGTGCAGAGAAAGAACTGGACTTAAAGCTCAGCAACATAGAAATGTTGAGCCTTTAACAAGGTTTATGGAAAAGATTAAGGAATCAAATAGACTCAAGTTTAACCCAATGATGTGACCTTCAGCAAGTTACTGGATTCTTCTGACATCAGATTTATCATCTGGAATTAATAATCTGTATTTTATGATTATTGTCAAGGCTAAACAGGATGTGTATTTAGCTTAGGACCAGTTGCTCGGCATAATCACCTTGCAATAATTAGTGCTGGTTTCTACAAATAAATTACTTTACAACTTAAAAACTAGTATACTCCTGATTTTAAATTTTTTAAAAATGCATATTTTTCATGCTTTGAAAATTAAATGTGTTTATCAGAGCCAAAGACTTATTAAAATTTTACCTCTTTAGATCAGTTATATTTAGTGGAAGATAAGCTGATAAAGAATAATCTTCAAATTAGATAAAATTCTTTATCATAGATTTCAGCTTACTAATGAATTCAGTTAAGATGTTTCTTTCATAATTGATTTTCATATGATTACTTTCTTAGGTCAATTGGCATGATTTTGCTTTTTTTGACCCTGTGATGTATGAGAGTTTGCGGCAACTAATACTTGCTTCTCAGAGTTCAGATGCTGATGCTGTTTTCTCAGCGATGGATTTGGCATTTGCAATTGACCTATGTAAAGAAGAGGGTGGAGGACAGGTAAAGCAAACGTGTGGTTTTCTGATTCTGGCAGGAGAATTTGGTTAGTCTGTTGTGCTTGACATATAGAAAAACAATTTAGATAAATAGGGACCAAGAAAGAGACACACACACACACACAGAGAAAAGACACAGTAGGAGATGGAGAGAAAGAGATGAATGGATGGAGAGTTAGTGAGACAGACTGAGAGGTCGAAGAGTTTATAGTTACTTAGGCCTAGATGTTTGCATCCCTTAGATACTTGTCAGATACAGAATTGTCTTTAGATTTTAAATTTTTAGGAAATTGTTTTATGAACTGTTAACTTATTACTGCTTTGACAAAATTGCTTTTAAACGGCACTAAATTTTTCACAGGTGGAACTTATTCCTAATGGTGTAAATATACCAGTCACTCCTCAGAACGTGTATGAGTATGTGCGGAAGTATGCTGAACACAGAATGTTGGTAGTTGCGGAACAGCCATTACATGTAAGTGTTTTCTGGAAAATGTTACTTGATCTGATGAGGCTATGTGTGTCTTCTGTGTTTTAAACTAGCTCACAGTGTATTCAGCTTGCTTATAAAAGGTCAAAAATTTTAAACCAAAATGAATTTACATAAAATGTAAATTACACATGAATCCAGACCTTTCTTTTGGATAAAACTACTTGGAAAAACCATGTAATCATCCGAAAGTAGATTTGATAAGGATGCTTTGTGGGACTGAAATGACTACTGTTTTGGGGGTCCTGCAACCACCCATACCTCTGGTGACTCACTAGAAGGACTCCTAGGACTTGAAGGCAGTTGTACTCATCGGTATGGTTTATTATAGCAAAAGGACTCTCACAAGGGGAAAAAAGTACATCAGACAGAGTCTGGAGGAATCCAGATACAGGCTCCAAAGTTCTCTCTCTGGGGGCATGAGTTGTCACAAAGAACATACGTCTTCCTCCAGCAGTGAATTACAGCAATGTATGTGCAGTGTTTGTGTTTAGGGAAGCCTGCTTAAGAGTCACAGTGCCCATGGTTTTTATTGGAGGCCAGTCCTGTAAGCAGTTCAGATCCCCAGAGGAAAAACACATGTTCATCATAAATCACCTTCTTTGCACAAATAATCTAGGCAAGCTGGTACAGCAGGGTTTATTGTCCCAGGCATTCAAAATAGCCACATCAGTTAGTAATGTAAGGACCATTCCTCCAATCAGGCTCTATTAAAGAGCAACATCAGGCCTGCTCTTTCTCCTATTGAAGAATGTTTATGAAGTGTTTCTGATCCCTGTGCTGGGAATAATTGTGTGGGCTCTGGAATCATACTGTCAGGGTTCAAATCATGGCTGCAGCCCCCTCTAGCTGTATGACATTAGCAAACTACTTAACTATTTTGTGCCTTGGTTCCCTCCTCTGCAAAATGAGGATAGGATTAAATGCATTAACATATGTAAGGTGCTTAGAACAGTTCTTGGCACATGGTAATTTCTCAGTAAGCTTCTAGATTTTGGGTTTGTGTCAGGGATGTTTGTTTTTGTCATTATCATACTCTTCCTAGGATGTTGACAGGATAGCACATTTGACAGATTGAAGCTATTCTTAATGACTAGCCTGTTTGCTATTAACATAATTTAAAAAATTATTTTTGTTAACTCCTGATATGTAACAGTACTCCTTCACTTTTGAACCTGTAGCCCTTTTTTCCCTCTGCCACTCTTTTGAATCTGTTAATAAGAAACTCAAAATATAGAACTTAATTTTTTAGTATTATTTAGAATTATTTAGTACTCTTAGGCTGCTAAAATTAGATGTTGGACTTTAGCAATAATAAATGCTATGTAGAAAATAAAGTACTGATAGTAATAAACAGGTTATTTTTGAAATCCTCTAGGCAATGAGGAAAGGTCTACTGGATGTGCTTCCAAAAAATTCATTAGAAGACTTAACAGCAGAAGATTTTAGGCTTTTGGTAAATGGCTGTGGTGAAGTTAATGTGCAAATGCTGATCAGTTTCACCTCTTTCAATGATGAATCAGGTATGAAATTTTTTTAATGTTTATTTAAGGAATAAACTACATAGATAATTTGGTCAGTTTTCTGAGTTTCTGGTTCTTACATATTTACAGGGGCTTAGGAAATGCTGTATCACTCAGGTGTTTTTATATATATTTTAAGATATGTTTGAACTATGATAGCATTAGGTCATTCTTAATTCTTTTATTGTTTAATTTTTCTAGGTTTTAACAAATGCATGGTTTAGTATGATACAAGTAAAAATTCCTGGTGAGCAACTGTGTGAAAAGGACTTTTATATACTATTAATAATTAAGAAAAAATAATCCATGTGACAGTTCTATTGGCCTTTCCCTATTCATGTTCCTTAAACTCTAATTAAAGAATTTGACTACATGATGTTTGCTTTGTAGAACCGGATCCAAAGCACACTTAGAAAGACATAAGAGCACACAAACGCATGGAGAATCTAGAAAGAATAACAAGAGGTAGTGATAATCCTAGAGTAACATTCATCTTTAGTGCTTGATTTGTTGCAACCCTTCCTTTTCAAGTCCCATATTCTAGGAGTAGACTTTTTAGCTGTGACTACACAATAAAACACTGGAGGCTCCAAGAAATTCCTGAGAGGACTATTATAACTCTAGTCCAAGATTATTGCATACATGAAGATACCAGTTTTTTCCCCTTTATTTTTCATACTTTGCAAACAGCTTCAGCCAAATTATAGTAAGTTAAATTTGGATAAATTTTCTTGTTTTTCCCTCATGCTTGGCAACGTATAGATCATTGTGTAGTAGTTTTTGTGCCACTTATTAATATAATTTTCAATACTTGGGAGATAAGAACTTGGCTTATTTACAAACCAGAAACCTAGAAGCGGGAAAAAAATACCTAAAGACACTCCAAGTATGATCCTGAGATCAGCAGCATCAGCATCATCTGGAAGCTTTTTAGAAATGCAGAATCTCTGGCTCCTTTCCCCTTTCTTCTCCCATACCTAGTGAATGAGAGTCTGCATTTTAAAAAGATCTCGATCCAAGGGATTTGTGAACTCATTAAACTTTGAGAAGCACTGGTTTAAGATGATAAGAAAACTCATGACTTACAGGTGGAATTAAAGTCATGTGATTTTTGAGGCTGGTGGTTCATTTTTCTTGTCTTGGTCATCTTGGTCTTTAGGATTGATTAATGAACTCTAGAGGTTTCACATTATGTAAGTGGTCCTAACTTCCTCTGTTAGGGTTAGTGCCCCCCCCATTTTAATTTTATACCTACTTTTATAAGAAGTAATATTCTAAAAATACAACTGATATAGTATATATTTTTAACATCTTTATTGGAGTATAATTGCTTTACAACTGATATAGTATATTTATTGAATTTATATTCATTTGTAGGAGAAAATGCTGAGAAGCTCTTGCAGTTCAAGCGTTGGTTCTGGTCAATTGTAGAGAAGATGAGCATGACAGAACGACAAGATCTTGTAAGTTAAGTTTCACAAGATTTGTAGAAGAAAATGTAAAAACCTTAAATACTATGTATGACGGCGTTTTGTTTTCAATTTGTAATGGTTGGTCATTTTAATTTTGGCTAAGAAAATTATTGAAGGTCAAATAAAAGGCAGTTTTGTTTCTCTACTCTAGAACAGAAGTATGAGTAAAACTGTAAGCAGAGTGAAATACATCTTAGCTATTAAAATGCCATCCTTAGTCCCAGAAGATAATACTAGCTTATTGTTGAGACATGTTTTTTCCCCTATAGTGCTTATATATGCTAGCAGCCTCTTTTGTACATCCTTAATCTTTTTGCCTAGCAGCAAATCTTTGCAAAATTTTTGAATAGTATCTTAATTGCTCTGTATACTATGAATAGAATAGCTTAATTATGAGTACTACATATCTGATTTTAATCTTATTATTAACTTAGAATCATAAATTAGATGATATAAACTTTGATTATATTGAAAAGTCTGTCAAGTCTGTGGAACCTATGTCCAACCTTGAGTATATCCAAGTCAACCTGTCCATTAACCTTGAAAGGCAGTCTAGACTTTCCTGTAGAAATTTGAGGGACATTCCTTACCCAGAAAATCTCACGAGATCCTTTCTATTCATATTCCTCATAGTTCCCTGTGACATTTCCCCTGTTGATGCAGCCTTAGTTCTCAATATTCTAAACCAGACCTCTTATGGAATGTATAAAAATGATCCAATTTCTAGATATATCCCCCAGTTTCATTTGAGAGGGAGAAATAAGTTACTTGTGCATGAAAGCACAAAACTTGCTGTTTCCAATTTACCTGTAATTCAGGCAGTAACTTATTGATTTTTTTTTGTGGGGAAGGGGTCGTGCATTTAGCATTCCTTCATCTTGACATGGCCCCAAGAGCCTTCCAGTATTTCTCCACTATAGCAAGACAGGTTGTCCAGCAGTCCTAGCTGTCAGCTGGGTTTTGTTCTTGGCTTAGCCATATGGTAGTTTCCTAGGTTGCTCCCTAGGTTGATTCCATATAATTCCATGTACTTTGACTTTCCCGATCTTGTGGACCAACCCCAAAGTCCCTACTAATGCTAATACCATATCTGTCCCTGTTGGCTTTAGGAGTACCTGATAATGTAATTAGGGTTCTTGAGTCAATCTTCGGATTCAGAGCAAAACCAATACATCCTCAGTGCAGTCGGTCAAGTTAAGTCTCACTGCATTTCTGCCTTCTACTGGAAGAGAAAGCTGTTAACTATTCAGTCTTTTATGAGAGAGAATTTCCCTCTGTAGGGGCCTCAAAATGTCTTAGCAGTAGCTTTAATTTGTGAGCTTTACTCTTTAAACTCCTGTTATACCAAGGTGTCTTTTACCTCCTCCTCTTCCCCTTCCCCTTTTGGGAGGTTATCCTTCACATATTGTTGGGTTTTTCCTTATGTGTCTCAAGGACAGAATATAACAGCGTTTCCTAAACTGTTTTCCCTTGAATTATTAGTCCCAGGATTGTGGGGTAAGACTACATAGTTTATTTCCCTCTTGGAGAGTCACAGGTCACTAGTAAAAGTTCTGAGAAGTCCTCTGGTATTTATTTCTCTTCCTCTAACTTCTTGGAGGTCCAGCAATGTAGTCATCTGTCTGGTTAATCATATTTATCCTTGGAGAAACACTTTAAGTTTGTTTTTTACCTGTAAAATGAGTAGATTGGGCCAGCTTTACCTCTATAGTACCTTCCAGCTCTTTTATAGTTCTTTGAAGATTTTGGAGACCCTGACACAGAGGTTTTTTTTCCTGCCTCCTTCTGTAGAATTCTAGATGAGATTTCTCACAAAACTATGCTTCAGGAAATAGTTTAGGTTTCCTAGTCATTCTGGGATAATGAATATATTTTGTCTGTTTAGTTGTACACTATAAATGCAAGATTTTAAAAGCTTTACCTTAAGAGAGGAATGATATGTATTAATGAAAATATTTCAGGAAAGTATATCTTTGGTTATCATATTTAAAGAAAAAGTAATTTATGGTATATTACACAAATTAGATGCATTTTTAAAACTCAATGTTGGGACTTCCCTGGCAGTCCAGTGGTTAAGATTTTGCCTTCCAGTGTGCGGGGTGCGGATTCGATCCCTGGTCGGGGAGCTAAGATCCCACATACCTCGGGGCCAAAAAACCAAAACATAAAGCAGAAGCAATATTGTAACAAATTCAATAAAGACTTTAAAAATGGTCCCCATCCCCCACCAAAAAAAAAAATCTTAAAAAAACCCCAGATATGTTAACATGGCTTATTGCATGGATTTTGATGTACAGTAGATGCTGTCGAACACTTAATTACTATTATAAAATTATTATGTATCACAATGGACCACTGAAAATACTGGGGGTTTTTTTGCAGTATGTGGGCCTCTTACTGCTGTGGCCTCTCCCGTGGTGGAGCACAGGCTCCGGACGCGCAGGCTCAGCGGCCATGGCTCACGGGCCCAGCCGCTCCGCGGCATGTGGGATCTTCCCGGACCGGGGCACGAACCCATGTCCCCTGCATCCGCAGACGGACTCTCAACCACTGTGCCACCAGGGAAGCCCCTGGGTTGTTTTGCTAGTAGATAAAATACAAGATAACTTAGATAACCTCTGTGAATCTTGAACCTTTTTTGGAGACCTTGTACCTTATTAACACTAAGGGATACTCTGTGGAACTTAGCAACTGGAAAGGCCCTTAGAGAGCATTTAGTCCAATAGCCTCACGTTACAGATGAGAAACTGAGGCAATGAAACATAGTCACTTTTCTACATACCTGACATTTTTTTCTCTTCTGACCCTGAACCTTTCCTTTTTTTTTTTTTTTTTTTTGCGGTACGCAGGCCTCTCACTGTTGTGGCCTCTCCCGTTACGGAGCACAAGCTCCGGACGCGCAGGCTCAGCGGCCATGGCTCACGGGCCGAGCCGCTCCGCGGCATGTGGGATCTTCCCGGACCAGGGCACAAACCCGTGTCCCCTGCATCGGCAGGCAGACTCTCAACCACTGCGCCACTAGGGAAGCCCTGAACCTTTCCTTTTTTATACAAGAAATAAATTTAAAACCCAGTTCAAAATAATACCCCTTCGTAGGTTTTAACACAAGAATGGGGCTCTATGTATATATTGCCAGAGTTAAGGGTTGAATGTTAATCTTTTAAAAGCCAAACTTGTAATTATTATACTCCTGTTTAGGTTTACTTTTGGACATCAAGTCCATCATTACCAGCCAGTGAAGAAGGATTTCAGCCTATGCCCTCCATCACAATAAGACCACCAGATGACCAACATCTTCCTACTGCAAATACTTGCATTTCTCGACTTTATGTCCCACTCTATTCCTCTAAACAGATTCTCAAACAGAAATTGCTACTCGCCATTAAGACCAAGAATTTTGGTTTTGTGTAGAGTATAAAAAGTGTGTACTGCTGTGTAATATTACTAGCTTATTTTGTAGATTTTTTTCCATTTGTCTATAAAAGTTTATGAAAGTTAATGCTGTCACACCCTGTGGTGGTACCTTAAAGAGATTAAATGCAAACATTCCTTGCTGAGTTTGTAGCTTAAAGGCCTGAGGAGCACTAGCAATATTTCACTGTAATGGTTTGCTAGTCAGCGACTTCTGGGTCTAACCCCAGCCAAAGATGACAGCAGAACAACATAATTTACACTGTGATTTATCTTTTTGCTGAGGGGAAAAAATGTAAAATGTTCTGAAAATTCACTGCTGCCTTTGTGGAAAGTGTTTCAGCAAAGGTTCTTGTATAGCGGGAATAGGGAATTTCAAAATAAAAAATTAAGTATGTTCTGTGTTTTCATTTTAACTTTTTTTTATGGTGTTTAGTTTGTGGTTGGCTGCAACTGTGTATCCTGTATATGGAACTTGTAAAAAAAAAAAAGTTCTGAACATTCAGATCTTAGAGATGAATCACTTTTACCTATAAAAACCACTTCTATTGCGGTTTGACTGCATTGAGCTCTAGGATATTAAATGATATCACTAATATTTTGCATGTAATTTGTTCATTTGAGTGAGGGCACTTTTTTGTACATATGATGGGGGCCAATGCACAATACTTTATCACAATCAACTTTTTCCTTTGTATCCCTATTTCAATGAGCAGTCAAGTCAGGTGTACTGCACTTCAGTTCTAACTAGACATTTGTACTAAGGCATTTCAGTTATGTAAACAGCCTGGGCACTTTCTGATAACTGTAAAATGTTTTATAAGATCATGATTATTGAAGATAAATTTTGGAAAATTTTAAATGTTCGTGAGCAGCTTAACTACTTTTGTATCTAGCCTTTTTTAAGTATCTTGTTACATTTACTTTTTTAAATAAAGAAATTACAGAAGAAATGTCAAGTAATACTGAAGAAACAGTTTTTATTTATGTAGTTGTACATTTTTAAACTAAGGGCGATATACCGACACGGTTATGTGCATAAAAATTTTGATTTAAAGAACTGAATGTACACATGGACTATAAGAAACAGAAGAAAATCAGTCCACATTTTACAGTTAGCAGAGAATCCTGAATGGCACTGGCCAGGCCACTTTTTCTTTTTACAAATGGGGGAAGAAGTAAAGTGAGCCTTACTTGGCATAGGAAGTTACTTCACTTATATTTGATAACTAAGTGAGAGGTTCTTTTTGATGACCTATTAATTATGTAGCTTAGGACCATTATCTCTGAATTCTTGTGGTTTTAGTAGCTTTATTCAATGGCATAATAAGGAACACTGTTTTCTTCACCATGTCTTCAGTAAAGTGACTTAAACCAGTCACTTTACATATTGAAAATGAGGAGAGAAATTCTCTGGAGTCTTTCCTACCTTTCATTTCCTTTATAGGACTCCTGGCCTTTGGGATGTTTTTCACATTCAAAGGCACTATGCTTTATTTTATATATATATATATACACACACATACACACACACATATATGTTACATATGTTATATATATATATATATATATAACTTCCTTCAGAAGACTGAACCATGTGATATTTTCAGCCCTGCTGACACAATAAATATTAAAAACTAAAGTGACAATAGTAAAATTCATTATATTACTTAAAACATACACAACATAAGATGTATGAGATGTGTAAATTAACCAACGGTTACTTTACAAAATGAGACATTGATTTTTATGTCTAAATGCTATTTCTGAATAAATGAAATAGTAATTAGAGTAAGAGCTGATTTTCATCGATGTGTCTGAAAGAGAAAAACTGTATGCACATGACGGAATTGATAAAATATTAAATGAAAACAAACTAGATATGATTAGGACATTTGAAACCCTAATTGTGAACTTATTTTTAATAGTTATTGAAAGAATGAAAGTATTTAAAATAATGCACAATGTCTTAAAGTCTTCCTAAATCAAAATTCTGGTTAAAATGCTTTTAGAAATATTAAAAGCAGAGGTTTTTTTTTTTTTTTTTAAAGTAAAGCATAAAATGGTTCTAAATGTAAAATAAAGTCATGTAAAATAAAGTTCTCTTTTGGTCTTGTTTAGTGATTAAATCTAATGGACTTGAAAACAAATTTAGGAATAGAAGACCAAGAATGAACTTTACTGAAGGTTTTCAAAGTTTTGCTACTTTTATTTCTTTCCCCTGAATTATCTGAATATCAAGACTACCCAGTATAAATGGCTTCCTGGGGCATACTTGAGAGGATTTTTAAATAGCATAATTTCACTATTTAGTACTTGCCCCTGAAGATACGATTTCTCTCCTAAATATATTATTTTTGTGTGTTTAGAGGTAGTCAGCATTATCTAGGTCTAAACTCAAGCTGAGATCTTCCCTTGAGGCAGTAGTTCTTATGCTTCTGAATGTGATTCTCTTGTGCTTGTTAATAGAGATTCGTAAGCTTTGCTCATCCTCTCAATCACATTCTGATTCAGTAACTCATAAGTAGAGAACAGAAATCTTTATTCTTAACAGCATCCCAGGTGATTTCTGAAACACTTCCCAAAGAGCATTCCTTTTTTTCATGAATATAAAGCCCCCTCTTGGTAAACGCCCCAGAGCCAAACCTTTCCTTCTTAAAACCTATGGAAAGGTAATTCTGTTAATCATCTACTCCTGGATTAGGTTCTTCCTCCTGTGCCTGGGTAGTGATTGAAAATATTTTCAATGTTTACATTAACCTAAGTAGGTAGGTATGAACATAGAGATTAATTCTTCTCTAAACACCGTTTGATTAATGTAGAAATGTATTTTAAATGTGACATGTTTACTCATTTCAAAATACCTTGGATTAAATATAAGCAAAGAATCTTACGTTACCTCCTGAGATTCAAAAAAAATTACTGGATTGTTACCACTGCAAACATGAAGTTTCTCTTAATTTTATTGAGTATTTACTATGTGTTAGGCAGTTTGTTAAGTGCTTTACTGTATTTCATTTTATCCTGAGATAGGCACTATTACCATCCTCACAGGTAGAAAACTCGACACATTAAAACTTTTGCTCAAGGTTACACAGCTGGTAAGTGCTGAAGTGAGATGTCTCCAGGCATCCTGGAGCTTGCATTCCTGAACATTGGGCTACACTATTTTGTGGAAGATACGATTATAATTGAGTTGATTATTAAAGGTCCTGAGCACCCAATTCCAGTACGTAGGTGTGTGTGTATGGAGGGAGGTTCCCCCATACCACCAAGCAATGCACAGTTCAACTCAATTCTGACACTATCTACCTGGAGATAGCATCAGATTCCACAGGTAAAGGGCTCAGTCCCACAAGACCCGCCCTCCACTTAAGAGCCAATTGCAGGGCTTCCCTGGTGGCGCAGTGGTTGAGAGTCCGCCTGCCGATGCAGGGGACACAGGTTCGTGCCCCGGTCCGGGAAGATCCCACATGCCATGGAGCGGTTGGGCCCGTGAGCCATGGCCGCTGGGCCTGCGCATCTGGAGCCTGTGCTCCGCAATGGGAGAGGCCACAACAGTGAGAGGCCCGCGTACTGCAAAAAAAAAAAAAGCCAATTGCAAGCCCAAGTTGTTAACTATACTTCTGACTGGCTATATAAATCAGAGGTTCCCATGACTCTCCTTGGGTTTGATTAATTTGCTGAAGCGGCTCACAGAACTCGAACATTTTACTTATTAGGTCACTGGTTTATTATAAAAGGATGTAACTTAGGAACAGCCAGATGGAAGATAAACACTGGGCAAAGCATGGGGAAAGGGTGTGGAGCTTCCATGTCCTCTCCCTACATCTACACGTGTTCACCAACGCTGAAGCTCTCTGAACCCTGCCTATCTGGGTTTTTATGGAGGCCTCATTTCACAGGTATGATTGACTAAATCATTGACCACTGGTGATTGATTCAACCTCCAGTCCCTCTCCCTGCATAGAGGTGGGGGTGGGACTGAAAGTTCCAACCCAGTCAAGGTTGGTTCCCCTGGCAACCAGCCCCCATCCTTATGAGTGGTCCAAAAGTCACCTCATTAACATAACAAAAGCAACATTGTTCTCATCACTTAGAAAATTCTGAGGGTTTGGGGAGCTCTGCACCAGAAACAGGGAATAAAGACCAAATATGTACTGCTTATTATAAATCACAATATCAGTCATAGAATAATGAAATACTCCAATGAGAGTCTGGCTCATTATGAAAAGGCAGAGTGATTCATATATTTTTTGCTAAAGATTTCTAAGAAAAACTTTTGTCTTTTAGTAACTTCCCCTGAGGATAATAAGAACTCTGAAGATCTGTGAATTTTCTAAAATCAACCATGGTACCTACTTTTAAGTCTTAAAAAATGAAAAGCACCATACATAATGAAAAACTAATTTCTTGTTTGCAAGTTTTCTCATGAGTTGAAACGAGCTGCTTTCTCTAAAATAGTAAATGTCTTTCATGGGTAAAATAATTTTCTGAATCTCTTTCAGAATGTATTTTTGATTATTTCTAGTTGCTGAACTGGATTCTTTGAATCAATAGTTTGCATTTTTACGTAGTGCATGTAGGTACATGCAGGAACTCTTCGGGAAAAAGAGCAGGCTGTGTATTTCTGTTTGAAATGCTTTCTTCAAGGGGAAGATGAAATTTGACTATTTATGAAGATTAAATGCACTGTCTATTGCAAAATTATGGCATAGTTCTGATTACATTTGAGTATTACGAATTAGCCCTAGGAAAGTAACTTTGTAAACAAAGTGTCAAGCTCTCAGGTAAAAATTTTCAGATTGTGTAATGAAATCATAAGGTACTGTTTACTGCTTATAGAAATGGAAGGCTTAGGTGATCATTTTTTACACATTTATTTAGTACCTTTAAATAACAAATACCTAAATTTGTGTTATGTTTCATTAAGAATTCTGCCCACCTAAAAACCATAAGAATCCTCTCAATTACCAAGAAATGGATTGGGGTGGGGAAGAGTGAGTAAAAATAGTGCTAACGGCTGTGTCAAAAAACAGGCAACAAAATCTAAGTACAATAATGAAAGCAGAGGCTTTGATTCCTAGAATGTTTGATCATTGGGTTTCTGCTTCACGACAGATTAGAAATGGCAAATTAGGATCAAGGAAGCTAGCAAACATTCAAAAAGTAGAATGGAGCCATTTAATGTAGAAACATTTGGTAGTACCAGGTCTGAAAATCTGAATACTGCAAACAATGTATCTGCTACACAGATGACATGGCAGGAGACCCATCCAATTCAAAAACAGCACCCAAGACTAACATTTATCAATACTTCAGCTCAGGATGACTATTCATTTCACTAAAAATGTCTGTATACACTGGAAAAAGGCAGAGAAGCATGCATTTTGTTTTAAAAGATACAAAGTTGGTAAGGTTTAGGATGTCAAATGAAATTCTGTAACCTGAAATACAGGGCCTGGAACAAAGTAAGCACTCATATATGTATTGAATGAAAGAAATAATTTATTCCTTAAAGGCTTCTAATAGATAAGGAACTACTGTATTATTTACAATTAGTGAGGTAGTAAAGCAAGATAGAGACAAGCTTGTCTTGGATAGGTATGTAAGTTTTCTTGATCATATGAACTTTCTGGAAGCATCTTAAAGATTGTAAAACAGATTCTATTAATTTTTAAATAAAATTTTAGCAGAACTACCTTGGAACATTAAATAAGGGAGGCAAAAACTTACTGATATTTCAAGGTACAGCAGCTGAAGGTTTAAGTGATTTGGGAAAGTGAAAGAGGAGAACCAAGATTTTCATACAATTTTTGTCATTCTGCACTTCTCCACTACCACAATGCCTTAGACTTCTGAAAGCTCATGAGAATAACAAAGAACTCCTAGCCATTGCTTTCCTACAGCTATGACTTTACCTTTAAAGCTCAGAGGCACAGGTGTAATTCCCACCATTCTTGGTCCATGCATTATCTGAAACTAGTTCACTCGCTTGTTGTCTAACTTCTCCAGTGACCTCAAGAGCAGAGACCATCAGAAACTATCCTTGTTTACTTCTTTTAAACCCAGTGCTTAGAATGGTGCCTGGCTCAAATATAATTTATGAATCAATAAATTATCTAGGAGGGGAAGATGGCGGAACAGTTAAGACGCGGAGATCACCTTCCTCCCCACAGATACACCAGAAATGCATCTACACGTGGAACAACTCCCACAGAACACCTACTGAATAATGGCAGATAACCTCACACCTCCAAAAAGGCAAGAAACTCCCCACGTACCTGGGTAGGGCAAAAGGAAAAAAGAAAGAACAGAGACAAGGGAATAGGGACGGGACCGGCACCAGTGGGAGGGAGCTGTGAAGGAGGAAAGGTTTCCACACACTGGGAAGCCCCTTTGCGGGCGGAGACTGCGGGTGGCGGAGAGGGGAGCTTCCGCGCCGCGGAGGAGAACACAGCAGCAGGGTGCGGAGGGCAAAGCGGGGAGATTGCCGCACAGAGGATCGGTGCCGACCCGCACTCACCAGCCTGAGAGGCTTGTCTGCTCACCTGGGGGGCGGGCGGGGCTGCGAGCTGAGGCTTGGGCTTTGATCAGAGGCAGGGAGAGGACTGGGGTTGACGGGGTAAACACAGCCTGAAGGGGTTATGCACCACGGCTAGCCGGGAGGGAGGCGGGGAAAAGGTCTGGAGGTGCCTACGAGGCAAGAGATTTTTTCTTCCCTCTTTGTTTCCTGGTGTGCGAGGAGAGGGGATTAAGAGCGCTGCTTAAAGGAACTCCAGAGACGGGCGCGAGGCGCAGCTAAAAGCGCGAACCCCAGAGACGGGCAGGAGACGCTAAGGCTGCTGCTGCCACGACCAAGGGGCCTGTGTGTGAGCACAGGTCACTCTCCACACCCTTCTTCCGGGAAGCCTGTGCTGCCCGTCACTGCCAGGTTCCCGGGATCCAGGGATAACTTCCCCGGAAGAACGCAAGGCAGGCCTCAGGCCGGTGCAACGTCATGCCGGCCTCTGCCGCCGCAGGCTCGACCCGCACTCCGCGCCCCTCCCTCTCCCCGGCCTGAGTGAGCCAGAGCCCCTGAATCAGCGGCTCCTTTAACCCTGTCCTGTCTCAGTGAAAAACAGACGCCCTCCATCGACCTACACGCAGAGGCGGGACCAAATCCAACGCTGAGCCCCTGGGAGCTGTGAGAACAAAGAAGTGAAAGGGGAATCTCTCCCAGCAGCCTCAGAAGCAGTGGATTAAAGCTCCACAATCAACTTGATGTACCCTGCATCTGTGGAATACATGAATAGACAACGAAGCACCCCAAATTGAGAAGGTGGACTTTGAGAGCAAGATTTATGGTTTTTTCCCCTTTTCCTCTTTTTGTGAGTGTGTATGTGTATGCTTCTGTGTGAGATTTTGTCTGTATAGCTTTGCTTCCACCATTTGTCCTAGGGTTCTATCCGTCCGTTTTTTTAACTTTTTTTCTTAATAATTAATTTTAATAACTTTATATTACTTTATCTTCTTTCGTTCTTTCTTTCCTTCCTTCCTTCCCTCCTTCCTTTAGACAACGAATCATCCCAAAATTGAGGAGGTGGATTTTGAGAGCAAGATTTATGATTTTTTCCAAACCTTTTCCTCTTTTTGTGAGTGTGTATGTGTACACTTCTGTGTGAGATTTTGTCTGTACAGCTTTGCTTCCACCATTTGTCCTAAGGTTCTATCCATCCATTTTTGTTTTTAATTTTTTTCTTAATAATTATTTTTTAATTTAATAACTTTATTATATTTTACTTTATTTTACTTTATATTCTTTCTTTTTTCCTTCCTTCCCTCTGTCCTTCCTTCCTCCCACCGTCCCTCCCTCCCTCCCCACTCCTTTCTTTCTTTCCTTCTTCCTTCCTTCCCTCCTTTCTTCCTATCTTCCTTCCTTCCTTCCTTCTTCTACTAATTCCTTCTCTCTACTTTTTCTCCTTTTATTCTGAGCCGTGTGGATGAAAGGCTCTTGGTGCTGCAGCCAGGAGTCAGTGCTGTGTCTCTGAGGTGGGAGACCCAACTTCAGGACACTGGTCAACAAGAGACCTCCCAGCTCCACATAATATCAAGAAGCGAAAATCTCCCAGAGATCTCCATCTCAACACCAGCATTAGCCACTGGGGACAGACATCAACAACAATGGGAACTACGAACCTGCAGCCTGCAAAAAGGAGACCCCAAACACAGTCAGATAAGCAAAATGAGAAGACAAAAAAACACACAGCAGATGAAGGAGCAAGATAAAAACCTACCAGACCTAACAAATGAAGAGGAAATAGGCAGTCTACCTGAAAAAGAATTCAGAATAATGATAGTAAAGATGATCCAAAATCTTGGAAATAGAATAGACAAAATGCAAGAAACATTTAACAAGGACCTAGAAGAACTAAAGATGAATCAAACAATGATGAACAACACAATAAATAAAATGAAAAATACTCTAGATGGGATCAATAACAGAATAACAGACAGAAGAACGGATAAGTGACTTGGAAGATAAAATAGTGGAAATAACTACTGCAGAGCAGAATAAAGAAAAAAGAATGAAAAGAACTGAGGACAGTCTCAGAGACCTCTGGGACAACATTAAACGCACCAACATTCGAATTATAGGGGTTGCAGAAGAAGAAGAGAAAAAGAAAGGGACTGAGAAAATATTTGAAGAGATTATACTTGAAAACTTCCCTAATATGGAAAAGGAAATAGTTAATCAAGTCCAGGAAGCACAGAGAGTCCCATAAAGGATAAATCCAAGGAGAAATATGCCAAGACACATATTAATCAAACTGTCAAAAATTAAATACAAAGAAAGCATATTAAAAGCAGCAAGGGAAAAACAACAAATAACACACAAGGGAATCCCCATAAGGTTAACAGCCGATCTCTCAGCAGAAACTCTGCAAGCCAGAAGGGAGTGGCAGGACATACTGAAAGTGATGAAGGAGAAAAAACTGCAAACGAGATTACTCTACCCAGCTAGGATCTCATTCAGATTTGATGGAGAAATTAAAACCTTTACAGACAAGCAAAAGCTGAGAGAGTTCAGCACCACAAAACCAGCTTTACAACAAATGCTAAAGGAACTTCTCTAGGCAAGAAACACAAGAGAAGGAAAAGACCTACAATAACAAACCCAAAACAATTAAGAAAATGGGAATAGGAACATACATATCGATAATTACCTTAAATGTAAATAGACTAAATGATCCCACCAAAAGACACAGATTGGCTAAATGGATACAAAAACAAGACCCATATATATGCTGTCTACAAGAGACCCACTTCAGACCTAGGGACACATACAGACTGAAAGTGAGGGGATGGAAAAAGATATTTCATGTAAATGGAAACCAAAAGAAAGCTGGAGTAGCAATTTTCATATCAGACAAAATAGACTTTAAAATAAAGACTATTACAAGAGACAAAGAAGGAAACTACATAATGATCAAGGGATCGATCCAAGAAGAAGATATAACAATTGTAAATATTTATGCACCCAACACAGGAGCACCTCAATACATAAGGGAAATACTAACAGCCATAAAAGGTGAAATCGACAGTAACACATTCATAGTAGGGGACTTTAACACCCCACTTTCACCAATGGACAGATCATCCAAAATGAAAATAAATAGGGAAACACAGCTTTAAATGATACATTAAACAAGATGGACTTAATTGATATTTATAGGACATTCCATCCAAAAACAACAGAATACACATTTTTCTCAAGTGCTCATGGAACATTCTCCAGGATAGCTCGTATCTTGGGTCACAAATCAAGCCTTGGTAAATTTAAGAAAATTGAAAAAAAAAAAAAAAAAAAAAAGAAAATTGAAATTGTATCAAGTACCTTTTCCGACCACAACGCCATGAGACTAGATATCAATTACAGGAAAAGATCTGTATAAAATACAAACACGTGGAGGCTAAACAATACATTACTTAATAACGAAGTGATCACTGAAGAAATCAAAGAGGAAATAAAAAAATACCTAGAAACAAATGACAATGGAGACACGATGACCCAAAACCTATGGGATGCAGCAAAAGCAGTCCTAAGAGGGAAGTTTATAGCAATACAAGCCCACCTTAAGAAACAGGAAACATCT
The DNA here is from genome assembly GCF_963455315.2 of Globicephala melas. Taxonomy (NCBI): domain Eukaryota; kingdom Metazoa; phylum Chordata; class Mammalia; order Artiodactyla; family Delphinidae; genus Globicephala; species Globicephala melas. Next base: position 45,627,401 of record NC_083330.1, on the reverse strand, counting down.
CGAATAAACAACCTAACCTTGCACCTAAAGCAATTAGAGAAAGAAGAACAAAAAAACCCCAAAGTTAGCAGAAGGAAAGAAATCATAAAAATCAGATCAAAAATAAATGAAAAACAAATGAAGGAAACGATAGCAAAGATCAATAAAACTAAAAGCTGGTTCTTTGAGAAGATAAACAAAATAGATAAACCATTAGCCAGACTCATCAAGAAAAAAAGGGAGAGGACTCAAATCAATAGAGTTAGAAATGAAAAAGGAACAGTAACAACTGACACTACAGAAATACAAAAGATCATGAGAGATTACTACAAGCAACTCTATGCCAATAAAATGGACAACCTGGAAAAAATGGACAAATTCTTAGAAAAGCACAACCTGCCAAGACTGAATCAGGAAGAAATACAAAATATGAACAGACCAATCACAAGCACTGAAATGGAAAGTGTGATTAAAAATCTTCCAGCAAACAAAAGCCCAGGACCAGATGGCTTCACATGCGAATTCTATCAAACATTTAGAGAAGAGCTAACACCTATTTTAGAGAAGAGCTAACACCTATCCTTCTCAAACTCTTCCAAAATACAGCACAGGGAGGAAAACTCCCAAATTCATTCTACAAGGCCACCATCACCTTGATACCAAAACCAGACAAGGATGTCACAAAGAAAGAAAACTACAGGCCAATATCACTGATGAACATAGATGCAAAAATCCTCAACAAAATACTAGCAAACAGAATCCAACAGCACATTAAAAGGAGCATACACCATGATCAAGTGGGGTTTATTCCAGGAATGCAAGGATTCTTCAACATACGCAAATCAATCAATGTGATACGCCGTATTAACAAATTGAAGGAGAAAAACCATATGATCATCTCAATAGATGCAGAGAAAGCTTTCGAAAAAATTCAACACCCATTTATGATAAAAACCCTCCAGAAAGTAGGCACAGAGGGAACTTTCCTCAACATAATAAAGGCCATATATGATAAACCCACAGCCAACATCGTCCTCAATGGTGAAAAACTGAAAGCATTTCCACTAAGATCAGGAACAAGACAAGGTTGCCCACTCTCACCACTCTTATTCAATATAGTTTTGGAAGTTTTAGCCACAGCAATCAGAGAAGAAAAGGAAATAAAAGGAATCCAAATCAGAAAAGCAGAAGTAAAGCTGTCACTGTTTGCAGATGACATGATACTATACAGAGAGAATCCTAAAGATGCTACCAGAAAACTACTAGAGCTAATCAATGAATTTGGTAAATGTGCAGGATACAAAATTAATGCACAGAAATCTCTTGCATTCCTATACACTAATGATGAAAAATTTGGAAGTGAAATCAAGAAAACACTCCCATTTACCATTGCAACAAAAAGAATAAAGTATCTAGGAATAACGTACATAAGGAGACAAAAGACCTGTATGCAGAAAATTATAAGACACTGATGAAAGAAATTAATGATACAAATAGATGGAGAGATATACCATGTTCTTGGATTGGAGGAGTCAACACTGTGAAAATGACTCTACTACCCAGAGCAATCTACAGATTCAATGCAATCCCTATCAAACGACCACTGGCATTTTTCACAGAAGTAGAACAAAAAATTTCACAATCTGTATGGAAACACAAAAGACCCCGAATAGCCAAAGCAATCTTGAGAATGAAACACGGAGCTGGAGGAATCAGGTTCCCTGACTTCAGACTATACTACAAAGCTACAGCAATCAAGACAGTATGGTACTGGCACAAAAACAAAGATAGATCAATGGAACAGGATAGAAAGCCCAGAGATAAACCACACACATATGGTCACCTTATCTTTGATAAAGGAGACAGGAATGTACAGTGGAGAAAGGACAGCCTCTTCAATAAGTGGTGCTGGGAAAACTGGACAGCTACATGTAAAAGTATGAGATTAGAACACTCCCTAGCACCACACACAAAAATAAGCTCAAAATAGATTAAAGACCTAAATATAAGGCCAGAAACTATCAAACTCTTAGAGGAAAATATGGGCAGAAAACTCTATGACATAAATCAGAGCAAGATCCTTTTTGACCCACCTCCTAGAGAAATGGAAATAAAAATAAACAAATGGGACCTAATGAAACTGAAAAGCTTTTGCACAGCAAAGGAAACCATAAACAAGACCAAAAGACAACCCTCAGAATGGGACAAAATATTTGCAAATGAAGCAACTGACAAAGGATTAATCTCCAAAATTTACAAGCAGCTCATGCAGCTCAATAACAAGAAATCAAACAACCCAATCCAAAAATGGGCAGAAGACCTAAATAGACATTTCTCCAAAGAAGATATACAGATTGCCAACAAACACATGAAAGAATGCTCAACATCATTAATCATTAGAGAAATGCAAATCAAAGATACAATGAGATATCATCTCACACTGGTCAGAATGGCCATCATCAAAAAATCTAGAAACAGAGGCTTCCGGGAAGATGGCGGAAGAGTAAGACGTGGAGATCACCTTCCTCCCCACAGATACACCAGAAATACATCTACACGTGGAACAACTCCTACAGAACACCTACTAAACGCTGGCAGAAGACCTCAGACCTCGCAAAAGGGAAGAAACGCCCCCACGTACCTGGGTAGGGCAAAAGAGAAAAGAATAAACAGAGACAAAAGGACAGGGACGGGACCTGCACCAGTGGAGCAAGCTGTGAAGGAGGAAAGGTTTCCACACACTAGGAAGCCCCTTCGCAGGCAGAGACTGCGGATAGCGGAGGGGGAAGCTTCAGAGCCGCGGAGGAGAGCACAGCAACAGGGGTGCGGAGGGCAAAGCGGTGACATTCCCGCACAGAGGATCGGTGCCGACCGGCACTCATCAGCCTGAGCGGCTTGCCTGCTCACCCGCCAGGTTGGGCGGGGCTGGGAGTTGAGGCTTCGGCTTCGGCTTCAGTCAGAGCACAGGGAGAGGACTGGGGTTGGTGGCGTGAACACAGCCTGCAGGGGGTTACTGCGCCACGGCTAGCCGGGAGGGAGTCCAGGGAAAAGTCTGGACCTGCCGAAGAGGCAAGAGAATTTTTCTTCTCTCTTTGTTTCCTGGTGGGCAAGAGAGGGGATTAAGAGCGCTGCTTGAAGGAGCTCCAGAGACGGGCGCGAGCCGCGGCTAACAGCGCTGACCCCAGGGACGGGCATGAGATGTTAAGGCTGCTGCTACCACCACCAAGAAGCATGTGTGCGAGCACACGTCACTATCCACACCCCGCTTTCGGGGAGCCTGTGCAGCCCGCCACTGCCAGGGTCCCGGAATCCAGGGACAACTCCCCCGGGAGAACACAAGGCGGGCCTCAGGCTGGTGCAACGTCACACTGGCCTCTGCCACCACAGGCTCGTCCCGCACTCCGTGCAACTCCCTCCCCCCCGGCCTGAGTCAGCCAGAGCCTCAGAATCAGCGGCTCCTTTAACCCTGTCCCGTCTGAGCGAAGAACATACGCCCTCTGGCGACCTACACGCACAGGCGGGAACAAATCCAAAGCTGAGCCCTGGGAGCTGTGAGAACAAAGAAGAGAAAGGGGAATCTCTCCCAGCAGCCTCAGAAGCAGTGGATTAAAGCTCCACAATCAACTTGATGTACCCTGCATCTGTGGAATACATGAATAGACAACGAAGCACCCCAAATTGAGAAGGTGGACTTTGAGAGCAAGATTTATGGTTTTTTCCCCTTTTCCTCTTTTTGTGAGTGTGTATGTGTATGCTTCTGTGTGAGATTTTGTCTGTATAGCTTTGCTTCCACCATTTGTCCTAGGGTTCTATCCGTCCGTTTTTTTAACTTTTTTTCTTAATATAATTAATTTTAATAACTTTATATTACTTTATCTTCTTTCTTTCTTTCTTTCCTTCCTTCCTTCCCTCCCTCCTTTAGACAACGAATCATCCCAAAATTGAGGAGGTGGATTTTGAGAGCAAGATTTATGATTTTTTCCAAACCTTTTCCTCTTTTTGTGAGTGTGTATGAGCATGTTTCTGTGTGAGATTTTGTCTGTATAGCTTTGCTTCCACCATTTGTCCTAGGGTTATATCCATCTTTTTTTTTTTAATTTAAGTTTTCTTTTTTTCTTAATAATTATTTTTTTATTTTAATAACTTTATTATATTTTATTTTACTTTATTTTTCTTTATCTTCTTCCTTTCTTTTTTTCCTTCCTTCCCTCCTTCCTTCCTCCCTCCCTCCCTCCCTCCCTCCCTACTACTAAAAATAGTAATTCTTTCTACTTTTTCTCCCTTTTATTCTGAGCCATGTGGATGAAAGGCTCTTGGTGCTGCAGCCAGAAGTCAGTGCTGTGCCTCTGAGGTGGGAGAGCCAACTTCAGGACACAGGTCCACAAGAGACCTCCCAGCTCCACATAACATCAAATGGCGAAAATCTCCCAGAGATCTCCATGTCAACACCAGCACCCAGCTTCACTCAATGACCATTAAGCTACAGTGCTGGACATCCTATGCTAAACTACTAGCAAGACAGGAACACAACCCCACCCATTAGCAGAGAGGCTGCCTAAAATCATAATAAGGCCACAGACACCCCAAAACACACCACCCGACGTGGACCTGCCCAGCAGAAAGACAAGATCCAGCTTCATCCACCAGAACACAGGCACTAGTCCCCTCCACCAGGAAGCCTACACAACACAATGAACCAACCTTAGCCACTGGGGACACACACCAAAAACAACGGAAACTATGAGCCTGCAGCCTGCAAAAAGGAGACCCCAAACACAGTCAGATAAGCAAAATGAGAAGACAAAAAAACACACAGCAGATGAAGGAGCAAGATGAAAACCCACCAGACCTAACAAATGAAGAGGAAATAGGCAGTCTACCTGAAAAAGAATTCAGAATAATGATAGTAAAGATGATCCAAAATCTTAGAAATAGAATAGACAAAATGCAAGAAACATTTAACAAGGACCTGGAAGAACTAAAGATGAAACAAACAACGATGAACAACACAATAAATGAAATTAAAAATACTCTAGATGGGATCAATAGCAGAATAACTGAGGCAGAAGGACGGATAAGTGACCTGGAAGATAAAATAGTGGAAATAACTACTGCAGAGCAGAACAAAGAAAAAAGAATGAAAAGAACTGAGGACAGTCTCAGAGACCTCTGGGACAACATGAAACGCACCAACATTCGAATTATAGGGGTTCCAAAAGAAGAAGAGAAAAAGAAAGGGACGGAGAAGATATTTGAAGAGATTATAGTTGAAAACTTCCCTAATATGGGAAAGGAAATAGTTAATCAAGTCCAGGAAGCACAGAGAGTCCCATACAGGATAAATCCAAGGAGAAATACGCCAAGACACATATTAATCAAACTGTCAAAAATTAAATACAAAGAAAACATATTAAAAGCAGCAAGGGAAAAACAACAAATAACACACAAGGGAATCCCTATAAGGTTAACAGCTGATCTTTCAGCAGAAACTCTGCAAGCCAGAAGGGAGTGGCAGGACATATTTAAAGTGATGAAAGGGAAAAACCTACAACCAAGATTACTCTACCCAGCTAGGATCTCATTCAGATTTGATGGAGAAATTAAAACCTTTACAGACAAGCAAAAGCTGGGAGAGTTCAGCACCACCAATCCAGCTTTACAACAAACGCTAAAGGAACTTCTCTAGGCAAGAAACACAACAGAAGGAAAAGACCTACAATAACGAACCCAAAACAATTAAGAAAATGGGAATAGGAACATACATATCGATAATTACCTTAAATGTAAATAGACTAAATGCTCCCACCAAAAGACACAGATTGGATGAATGGAAACAAAGACAAGATCCATATATTTGCTCTCTACAAGAGACCCACTTCAGACCTAGAGACACATACAGACTGAAAGTAAGGGGATGGAAAAAGATATTTCATGCAAATGGAAACCAAAAGAAAGCTGGAGTAGCAATTTTCATATTAGACAAAATAGACTTTAAAATAAAGACTATTACAAGAGACAAAGAAGGAAACTACATAATGATCAAGGGATCGATCCAAGAAGAAGATATAACAATTGTAAATATTTATGCACCCAACATAGGAGCACCTCAATACATAAGGGAAATACTAACAGCCATAAAAGGGGTATTCGACAGTAACACATTCATAGTAGGGGACTTTAACACCCCACTTTCACCAATGGACAGATCATCCAAAATGAAAATAAATAAGGAAACACGAGCTTTAAATGATACATTAAATAAGATGGACTTAATCGATATTTATAGGACATTCCATCCAAAAACAACAGAATACACATTTTTCTCAAGTGCTCATGGAACATTCTCCAGGATAGATCATATCTTGGGTCACAAATCAAGCCTTGGTAAATTTAAGAAAATTGAAATTCTATCAAGTACCTTTTCCGACCACAATGCTACGAAACTAGATATCAATTACAGGAAAAGATCTGTAAAACATACAAACACATGGAGGCTAAACAATACACTGCTTAATAACGAAGTGATCACTGAAGAAATCAAAGGGGAAATTTAAAAATACGTAGAAAGAAATGACAATGGAGACATGACGACCCAAAATCTATGGGATGCAGCAAAAGCAGTTCTAAGAGGGAAGTTTATAGCAATACAAGCCCACCTTAAGAAACAAGAAACATCTCAAATAAACAACCTAACCTTGCACCTAAAGCAATTAGAGAAAGAAGAACAAAAAACCCCAAAGTTAGCAGAAGAAATCATAAAATTCAGATCAAAAATAAATGAAAAAGAAATGAAGGAAACGATAGCAAAGATCAATAAAACTAAAAGCTGGTTCTTTGAGAAGATAAAGAAAATTGATAAACCATTAGCCAGACTCATCAAGAAAAAAAGGGAGAAGACTCAAATCAATAGAATTAGAAATGAAAAAGGAACAGTAACTACTGAAACTGCAGAAATACAAAAGATCATGAGAGATTACTACAAGCAAGTCTATGCCAATAAAATGGACAACCTGGAAGAAACGGACAAATTCTTAGAAATGCACAACCTGCCAAGACTGAATCAGGAAGAAATAGAAAATATGAACAGACCAATCACAAGCACTGAAATGGAAACTGTGATTAAAAATCCTCCAACAAGCAAAAGCCCAGGACCAGATAGCTTCACAGGCGAATTCTATCAAACATTTAGAGAAGATCTAACACCTATCCTTCTCAAACTCTTCCAAAATATAGCAGAGAGGAACTCTCCCAAACTCATTCTACGAGGCCACGATCACCCTGATACCAAAACCAGACAAGGATGTCACAAAGAAAGAAAACTACATATAGGCCAATATCACTGATGAACATACATGCAAAAATCCTCAACAAAATACTAGCAAACAGGGCTTCCCTGGTGGCGCAGTGGTTGAGAGTCCACCTGCCGATGCAGGGGACACGGGTTCGTGCCCTGGTCCAGGAAGATCCCACATGCCGCAGAGCGGCTAGGCCCATAAGCCATGGCCGCTGAGCCAGCATGTCCGGAGCCTGTGCTCCGCAATGAGAGAGGCCACGACAGCGAGAGGCCCACATAACGCAAAAAAAAAAAAAAAAAATACTAGCAAACAGAATCCAACAGCACATTAAAAGGATCATACACCATGATCAAGTGGGGTTTATTCCAGGAATGCAAGGATTCTTCAATATACGCAAATCAATCAACGTGATACACCATACTAACAAACTGAAGGAGAAAAACCATATGATCATCTCAATAGATGCAGAGAAAGCTTTCGAAAAAATTCAACACCCATTTATGATAAAAACCCTGCAGAAAGTAGGCATAGAGGGAACTTTCCTCAACATAAAGGCCATATATGATAAACCCACAGCCAACATCGTCCTCAATGGTGAAAAACTGAAAGCATTTCCACTAAGATCAGGAGCAAGACAAGGTTGCCCACTCTCACCACTCTTATTCAACAAGTTTTAGCCACAGCAATCAGAGAAGAAAAAGAAATAAAATGAATCTAAATCGGAGAAGTAAAGCTGTCACTGTTTGCAGATGACATGATACTATACAGATAGAATCCTAAAGATGCTACCAGAAAACTACTAGAGCTAATCAGTGAATTTGGTAAAGTAGCAAGATATAAAATTAATGCACAGAAATCTCTGGCATTCCTATACACTAATGATGAAAAATCTGAAAGTGAAATCAAGAAAACACTCCCATTTACCATTGCAACAAAAAGAATAAAATATCTAGGAATAACCTATGTAAGGGGACAAAAGACCTGTATGCAGAAAATTATAAGACACTGATGAAAGAAATTAAAGATGATACAAATAGATGGAGAGATATACCATGTTCTTGGATTGGAAGAATCAACATTGTGAAAATGACCCTACTACCCAAAGCAATCTACAGATTCAATGCAATCCCTATCAAACGACCACTGGCATTTTTCACAGAACTAGAACAAAAAATTTCACAATTTGTATGGAAACACAAAAGACCTTGAATAGCCAAAGCAATCTTGAGAATGAAAAACGGAGCTGGAGGAATCAGGCTCCCTGACTTCAGACTATACTACAAAACTACAGTAATCAAGACAGTATGGTACTGGCACAAAAACAGAAAGATAGATCAATGGAACAGGATAGAAAGCCCAGAGATAAACCCAAGCACATACAGTCACCATATCTTTTTTTTTTTTTTTTTTTTTGCGGTACGCAGGCCTCTCACCATTGCGGCCACTCCCACCGTGGAGCACAGGCTCTGGATGCGCAGGGCCAGCGGCCCTGGCTCACAGGCCCAGCCGCTCTGCAGCATGTGGGATCTTCCTGGACCAGGGCATGAACCCACGTCCCCTGCATCAGCAGGTGGACTCCCAACCACTGTGCCACCAGGGAAGCCCGGTCACCTTATCTTTGATACAGGAGGCAGGAATGTACAGTGGACAAAGGACAGCGTCTTCAAAAAGTGGTGCTGGGAAAACTGGACAAGTACATGTAAAAGTATGAGATTAGATCACTCCCTACCATACACAAAAATAAGCTCAAAATGGATTAAAGACCTAAATGTAAGGCCAGAAACTATCAAACTCTTAGAGGAAAACAGGCAGAACACTCTATGACATAAATCACAGTAAGATCCTTTTTGACCCACCTCCTAGAGAAATGGAAATAAAAACAAAAATAAACAAATGGGACCTAATGAAACTTCAAAGCTTTTGCACAGCAAAGGAAACCATAAGCAAGACCAATAGACAACCCTCAGAGTGGGAGAAAACATTTGCAAATGAAGCAACTGACAAAGGATTAATCTCCAAAATTTATAAGCAGCTCATGCAGCTTAATAACAAAAAAACAAAGAATCCAATCCAAAAATGGGCAGAAAACCTAAATAGACATGTCTCCAAAGAAGATATACAGACTCCCAACAAACACATGAAAGAATGCTCAATATCATTAATCATTAGGGAAATGCAAATCAAAAGTACAATGAGATATCATCGCACACCGGTCAGAATGGCCATCATCAAAAAATCTAGAAACAATAAATGCTGGAGAGGGTGTGGAGAAAAGGGAACCCTCTTGCACAGTTGGTGGGAAAGTAAATTGATACAGCCACTGTGGAGAACAGTATGGAGGTTCCATAAAAAACTACAAATAGAACTACCATATGACCCAGCAATCCCACTACTGGGCATATACCCTGAGAAAACCATAATTCAAAGAGTCATGTACCAAAATGTTCATTGCAACTCTATTTACAATAGCCCAGAGATGGAAACAACCTACGTGTCCATCAACAGACGAATGGATAAAGAAGATGTGGCACATATATACAATGGAATATTACTCAGCCATAAAAAGAAACAAAATTGAGCTATTTGTAATGACAGACCTAGAGTCTGTCATACAGAGTGAAGTCAGAAAGAGAAAGACAAATACCGTATGCTAACACATATATATGGAATCTACAGAAAAAAAAAATGTCATGAAGAACCTAAGGGTAAGATGGGAATAAAGACACAGACCTACTAGAGAATGGACTTGAGGATATGGGTAGGGGGAAGGGTAAGCTGTGACAAAGCGAGAGAGAGGCATGGACATATATACACTACCAAAGTAAGGTAGATAGCTAGTGGAAAGCAGCCACATAGCACAGGGAGATCAGCTCGGTGCTTTGTGACCGCCTGGAGGGGTGGGATAGGGAGGGAGACAAAAAAAATCAGAACTGATTTCACTTGTTCTGAAAGGAACTATGTCATGAGAAAAGTTTCTGAAAAGATCATTATCGGTATTTTGGACAACAAAAAACAAAAAAAAATTTTTTTAATCTAGAAACAATAAATGCTGGAGAGGGTGTGGAAAAGGGTACAGTCTTGCACTGCTGGTGGGAATGTGAATTGGTACAGCCACTATGGAGAACAGTACGGATTTTCCTTAAAAAACTACAAATAGAACTACCATACGATCCAGCAATCCCACTACTGGGCATATACCCTGAGAAAACCATAATTGAAAAAGAGCCATGTACCAAAATGTTCATTGCAGCTCTATTTACAATAGCCAGGAGATGCAAGTAACCTAAGTGTCCATCATCGGATGAATGGATAAAGATGTGGCTCATATATTCAATGGAATATTACTCAGCCATAAGAAGAAACGAAATTTAGTTATTTGCAGTGAGGTGGATGGACCTAGAGTCTTTCATGCGGAGTGCAGTAAGTCAGAAAGAGAAAGACAAATACTGTATGCTAACACATATATATGGAATCTACAGAAAAAAAAAGTCATGAAGAACCTAGGGGTAAGATGGGAATAAAGACACAGACCTACTAGAGAATGGACTTGAGGATATGGGGAGGGGAAAGGGTAAGCTGTGACAACGTGAGAGAGTGGCATGGACATATATACACTACCAAACATAGAACAGATAGCTGGTGGGAAGCAGCCGCATAGCACAGGGAGATCAGCTCGGTGCTTTGTGACCACCTAGAGGGGTGGGATAGGGAGGGTGGCAGGGAGGTAGACGCAAGAGGGAAGAGATATGGGAACGTATGTATATGTATAACTGATTCACTTTGTTGTAAAGCGGAAACTAACACACCACTGTAAAGCAATTATACTCCAATAAAGATGTAAAAAAAAAAAATGAGTTTGAGGGGCTTCCCTGGTGGCGCAGTGGTTGAGAATCCGCCTGCCAGTGCAGGGGACATGGGTTCAATCCCTGGTCCGGGAAGATCCCACATGCCGCAGAGCAACTAAGCCCGTGCACCACAACTACTGAGCCTGTGCTCTAGAGCCCATGAGCCACAACTACTGAGCCTGAGTGCTGCAACTAATGAAGCCCGTGGGCCTAGAGCCCATACTCCACAACAAGAGAAGCCACCACAGAAAGAAGCCGTACACCGCAATTAGAGACAGCCCATGTGCAGCAATGAAGACCCAACACAGCCAAAAATAAATAAATAAATTCTTTTTAAAAAGTTTGAGACATCATTCAAGTTTGAGAAATGAGGATTTATCCATCTTATTGTTACACAATAAGCCACCAGTAGCTTGAAATTGTAAGTTTTCTGTACCATAGGCTAATTTGCCTTCTTCAGTCATTACCACACAAATCTATGTAAGTGGAATGGAGGCTGTTGCAGTTACTACAGTTGCATAACAAATTATCTCCAAGTTTAGTGGTATAAAACAATCATTCATTATGCTCACAGATTCTGTGGATTAGGAATTTGCACATGACACAATCATGATGGCTTGTCTCTGCTCCATGATGTCTGGGGGTTTCAAGTGGAAGGAAGACTTGATGGCTGGTAGCTGGAATCCTCTGATGGTTTGTTCATTCACACATCAAGAAATTGATACTACCTGTTGATTGGGTGCCTCAGTTCCTTCCCACATAGGCTTCTCCATGTCATCTTTGTGGGCTAGTTTTTGGCTTCCTGTAGAATGGTACCTAAGTTCTAAGGGCAAACTTTCCAAAAGAGGGAAAGAAAACCAAGCAAAAGCTGTCTATATTGTCCTTTATGAACTAGACTTGAAAGCCATGGATTCTATTTGTTAAGTCAGTCACTCCAATGCAACAGAATTGAGAGCCCAGAAATAAACTCATGCATATACAGTCAACTAACATCTGACAAGGGAACCAAGAATACTGAATGGAGAAAAGACAGTCTCTTCAATAAATGGTGCTGGGGAAATTGGATATTCACATGTAAAAGAATGAAACTAGACCCCTATCTTACACCACTCACAAAAATTAACTCAAAATGGAGTAAAGACTTAAATATGAGACCTGAAACCATCAAACTTCTAGAAGAAAACATAGGGAAAAACCTCCTTAATATGGATCTTGGCAATGATTTTTCAGATATGACACCTAAAGCACAAGCAAAAAAATAAACCAGTGGGACTACATCAAACTAAAAAGCTCTGCATAGCAAAAGAAGTCGTTAACAAAATGAAAATATAACCCACAGAATGTGAAAACATTATCTGCAAACCACCCCAAATATGTAAAGCAATCATATAATAGCCAAAAAGCAAATAAACTGATTTTTAATTGGGCAAAGGACCGGAATAGATAGTTTTCCAACAGGTACATGAAAAGATGCTCAACGTCACTAATCATTAGGGAAATGCAAAGCATAACCACAGTGAGGTATCAACTCACGCCTGTTAAAATGGCTAGCATCAAAAAGACAAGAGATTACAAATGTTGGCAAGGATGTGGAGAAAAGAGGACCCTTGTGTGCTGTTTTTGGTGGGATTGCAAATTGATACAGCCACTATGGAAAACAGTATGGAGGTTCCTCAAAAAATTAAAAATAGGTCTACCATGTGATCCAGCAATTCTGAAACCAAGCAGGACCCTACAGGGTCTTCCCAGGGACAGAACCCCTGTGACCCCTGACTCTTGTTTGTAGAAAAGCTTTAGCCTCCTAAGCCTTCCCTGAGTTCCAAAGAGCAAATTTAATCAGAGATGTGAAAAAATGCAGAAAAAAAGGAAAGCAGTCAAGCAAGACAAAATAATAATAGTTTGGCTATAAAACAGTCAAGGACCTTTCATTCCTCTCAAGGGCTATAGATAATATCCTAAGCCATATCCTTTAGTTATTCTGCAGAGAGTAAAATCTCCACCAGGTGAAGGAAGTTAACTACATGCTGACCACCAGCACTAGACCCAAGACTGGCTGGAGCCAGAAAACTGATCATTGAGGTCCCTGAAATACCACCTTGTTACCTCACCCTCAACCAATCAGTGAACTGTGCACAAGCTGATCACACACCCCATGACCTTCTCCCTCACACTGCCTTTAAAACCCTTCCCTAAAATCCACTGAGGAGTTTGGGTCTTTTGAGCACAAGATGCCCATCCTCCTTGCTTGGTGCCCTGTAGTAAATGCTGTACTTTCCTTCACCACAACCTGGTGTCAGTAGATTGGCTTTGCTGTGCATCAAGTAAGTGGACCCAAGTCCGGTCAGTAACAATTTCACTCCTGGGAATATATATGAAGGAAATGAAAACATTTTGTTGAAGAGATACCTGCACCCCATGTTCATAAGAGCATTATTTACAATAACCAAGACATGTAAACAATCTAAGTATCCATTACCAGATGAATGGATAAAGAAGTTGTGGCATATAATTATTCAGCTATAAAAAAAAGTTTGCTTAACATGTATGGACCTTGAAGGCATTATGCTAACTGAAATAAGTCAGACAGAGTAAGACAAATACTGTATGATCTCACTTATATGTGGAATAAAAACAAACAAAGCAACAAAAAAAACCACCCAAACCCAACACCACCAAACTCGTGGAAAAACAGATCAGATACGTGGTTACCAAAGGCAGGGGAGTGGGGGAAGAGGGAATTGAATGAAGATGGTCAAAAGGTACAAACTTCTAGTTATAAGATAAAATACTAGGGATGTAATGTACAACATGATGACTACAGTTAACACTACTGTATGATATACAGGAAAGTTGAGAGTAACTCTTAAGAATTCTCATCACAAAGAAAAAAGTTTTTCTTTTTCTTTTCTTGGTATCTATGTGAGATAATAATGTTAACTAAACTTGAGGTAATCATTTCACAATTTATATAAGTCAAGTCATTTTGCTGTACATCTTAAACTTATACTGTGTTGTATGTCTATTATATCTCAATAAAACTGGGGGAAAAAAGTAAGTCATGGGGCTTCCCTGGTGGCACAGTGGTTAAGAATCCGTCTACCATTGCAGGGGACACGTGTTCGAGCCCTGGTCCAGGAAGATCCCACATGCTGTGGAGCAACTAAGCCTGTGTGCCACAACTACTGAGCCTGCGCTCTAGAGCCCTCGAGCCACAATTACTGAGTGCACGTGCCATAACTACTGAAGCCCACACGCCTAGAACCTGTGCTCCACAACAAGGGAAGCCACCGCAATGGGAAGCCTGTGCACCGCAACAAAGAGTAGCCCCTGCTTGCCACAACTAGAGATACTGCGCAGGCAATGAAGACCCAAAGCAGCCAAAAATTAATTATTTAAAAAAAGTATGTCACTAAGGATAGCTCACATTCAAAGGAAGGGTTTTTTTTTAAGATTTTTTTTTTGATGTGGACCATTTTTAAAGTCTTTATTGAATTTGTTACAATATTGCTTCTGTTTTATGTTTTTTGGGTTTTTTGGCTGCAAGGCATGTGGGATCTTAGTTTCCCAACCAGGGATCAAACCCACACTCCCTGCATTGGAAGGTGAAGTCTGCATTGGATCACCAGGGAAGTCCCCAAAGGGAGGTATTTTAGTCCATTGCAGTTGCTATAGCAAACTACCACAGACTGGGTGGCATATGAAGAATAAATATTTATTTCTCACAGTTCTGGAGGCTGAAAATCTGGGATCCGGGTCTGAGCATGATCAAGTGAAGGCCCTCTTCTGGGTCACAGACTTATTGTAACCCCGCATGGCGGAAAGGGCGAGAAAGCTCTTTGGAGCCTTTTATGAGGGCACTAATATGCTATATTCTCTAATCAGAAGACACAGAATGGCTAAATAGATTTTAAAAAAAAGACCCATCTATATGCAGCCTACAAAAGGATCACTTCAGATGTAAGGACACACACAGACTGAAAATGAAGGGATAGAAAAAGATATTCCAAGCAAATGGAAACCAAAAGAAAGCTGGGATAGCTCTAATTATACCAGACAAAATAGACTTTATTTTAAAAAAAATTTTTAACATCTTTATTGGAGCATAATTGCTATTTTTAACATCTTCAAAATAGACTTTAAGACAAAGACTGTAATAAGAGACAATGAAGGGCATTTCATAATGATAAAGGGGTCAATTCAACAACAAGATATAACATTTGTAAATTTTTATGCACTCCCACATAGGAGCACCTAAAGGTATAAAGCAAATACTAACAGACCTAAAGGGAGAAATAGACAGCAATAAAATAATGGTAGGGGGGGCCTTCCCTGGTGGTACAGTGGTTAAGAATCCACCTGCCAATGGAGGGGACACAGGTTTGAGCCATGGTCCGGGAGGATCCCACATGCCACAGAGCAGCTAAGCTCATACACCACAAACACTGAGCCTGCACTCTAGAGCCCACGAGCTACAACTACGGAGCCCTCATGCCACAACTACTGAAGCCCGCACGCCTAGAGTCCGTGCTCTGCAATAAGAGAAGCCACCACAATGAGAAGCCCATGCACTGCAACGAAGAGTAGCCCCTGCTTGCCACAACTAGAGAAAGCCCGCGTGCAGCAACGAAGATCCAATGTAGCCAAAAATAAATAAATAAATTTATAATAAATAAATAATGGTAGAGAATGTTAACACCCTACTTATATCAATGGATAGATCATTGGGTCAGAAAAATCAATAAGGAAACATTGGCCTTAAATGGCATATTGTATCATAAGGATGAATATATATAAAATATATATAAATGATATATGATATATATAGATCTTTTATATATATATACATATATGTATGTATGTATGTATATATATAAGATTCCATCCAAAAGCAACAGAATACACATTCTCCTCAAGTGCACATGGAACATTCTCCAGAACAGATCATATGTTAGGCCACAAAACAAGTTATAACAAATTTAAGAAGACTGAAATTATATTAAGCACCTTTTCTGACCACAATGGCATGAAACTAGAAATGAATTACAAGTAGAACACTGGAAAATTTCCGAATATGTAGAGATTAAACAGCGTGCTTTTGAACAACCAATGGGTCAAAGAAGAAATCAAAAAAGAAATTTAAAAAATATACCTTGAGACAAATGAAAATGGAAATACCAAAACTTATGGGATGCAACAAAAGCAGTTTTAAGAGGGAAGTTCATAGCAATAAATGCCTACATCAAGGCACAAGAAAAATCTCAAATAACCTAACTTTATACCTCAAGGAACTAGAAAAAGAGGAACAAATGATGCCCAAAATTAGTTGAAGGAAGGAAATAACAAAGATCAGAGAGAAAATAAATGAAACAGAGACTAAAAAGGCAAGAGAAAAGATCAATGGAACTAAAAGCTGGTTCTCTTAAAAGATAAACAAAATTGACAAACTTTTAGCTAGGCTCACCAAGAAAAAAAAAGAGAGGATTCAAACTCAAATGAAAGAGGAGACATATAACTAATACTTGAGAAGTATAAAGGATCATAAGAGACTGCTATGAACAATTATATGCCAACAAATTTGACAATCTATAAGAAATGTATAAATGTAGAAACATACAACCTACCAAGACTGAATCATGAAGAAATAGAAAATCTATTTCCAATTACTAGTAAGGCAATTGAATCAGTAATCAAAAACCTCTCAACAAACAAAAGTCCAGTACCAGATGCCTTCACTGGTGAATTCTACCCAACATTCAAAGAATTAATACCAACACTTCTCAAAGTCTTCCAAAAATAGAAGAGGAGGGAATGCTTCCAAAATCATTTAATGAGGCCAGCATTACCTTGATACCAAAACCAGGCAAGTATGCCACAAGAAAAGAAAATTACAGGTCAATATCACTGATAAACATAGATGCAAAAATCCACAACAAAATATAAGCAAACCAAATTCAACAATATATTAAAAGGATCACACACCATGATCAAGTGGGATCAATTCCAGGGACGCAAGAACGGCTCAACATCTGCAAATCAATGTGATTATATCACATTAACAAAATGAAGTATAAAAACCACATAATCATCTCAATAGATCCAGGAAAAGCATTCAACAAAATTCAACATCCATTTATGATAAAAACTCTCAAAAAAATGGGTATAGAGGGAATGTACCTCAACATAACCAAGGCCATATATGACAAGTCCACAGCTAACATCATACTCAGCAGTGAAAAGCTGAAAGCTTTTTGTCTAAGATCAGGAACAAGACAAGGATACCCATTCTCACCACTCTTATTCAACATAATACTGAAATGCCTAGCAAGAGCAATTAGTCAATAAAAAAGAAATAAAAGGCATTCAAATTGGAAAGGAAGAAGTAAAACTGTCACTATTTACAGATGATATTATATAGAAAACCCAAAAGACTCCACCAAAAAACCTTAGAGTAAATGAGTTCAGTAAATTTGCAGGATACAAAGTTAGTATACAAAAATCTGTGTTTCTATACACTAACAATGAACTATCAGAAACAGAAATTAAGAAAACAATCTCATTTACAATTGCATCAAAAAGAAAAATATCTAGAAATAAATTTAACCAAGGAGGTAAAAACCTGAACACTAAAAACTGTAAGACATTAATGAAAGAAAGTGAAGAGAACACAAATAAATGCAAAGATATTCCATGCTCATGAACTGGAAAAGTTAATATTGTTAAAATGTCCATACTACCCAAAGCAATCTACAGATTCAATGTAATTCCTATCAAAATTCCAATGGCATTTTTCAAAGAAATAAAATAAACAATCCTAAATTTATGTGAAACCACAAAACACCCCAAATAGCCAAAGCAATCTTGAGAAAGAACAACAAAGCTGGAGGTATCATGCTCCCTGATTTCAAACTACATTACAAAACTATTATAATCAAAACATTGTAGTATGGCATAAAAGCAGACACACATATCAATGAAACAGAATAGAGAGCCCAGAGATAAACCCACACATATTTCATCAATTAATTTGACAAAAGGAGCCAAGAATATTTAATGAAGAAACAAGAGTCACTTCAATGCATGGTGTTGGGAAAACTGGACAGCCACATGCAAAAGAATGAAACTGGACCACTATCTTACATCACATACAAAAATTAACTCAAAATATATTGAGTTTTGAAATATATTTCAAATCATAAAAAACAGAGGCAGTAAGCTCTTTAACATTGGTCTTGACAATAACTTTTTAGATTTCACACCAAGAGCCAAGACAAGAGCAAAAATAAACAAGTGGGACTATATCAAACTAAAAAATTTCTGCATAGCAAAGAAATCCATCAACAAAATGGAAAGGCAACTTACTGAACGGGAGAAAATATTTGCAAATCATACACCTGGTAAGGGGTTAATATCCAAAATACATATAAAGAACCCATACAAACTCAGTAGTGAAAAACAAACAATCCAATATAAGGGCACTAATCTCATTCATGAAGGCTCTACTCTCATGACCTAATCACCTTTCAAAGGCCTCACCTCCTAAATATCACCTTGGGCACTAGGTTTTCAACTTAAGAATTTTGGGGGACACAAATGTTCAGAACACAGCAGAAGGGGAATAAGACTCCACCTTTTGGGCTTCCCTGGTGGCACAGTGGTTAAGAATCTGCCTGCCAATGTAGGGGACACGGGTTCGAGCCCTGGTCTGGGAAGATCCCACATGCCGCGGAGCAACCAAGCCGTGAGGCACAACTACTGAGCCTGCGCATCTAGAGCCTGTGCTCCGCAACAAGTGAAGCCACTACAATGAGAAGCCCGCGCACCGCGATGAAGAGTAGCCCCCGCTCGCCGCAACTAAAGAAAGCCTGCGCACAGAAACGAAAACCCAACACAGCCAAAAATAAATAAATAAATTTATTAAACAAAAAAAAAGACTCCACCTTTTGATGGGAACAGTGTTTGGGATGAGAAATGTTTTCCAAATATATTAGGAAAATATAATATGCCACAGAATCTATGAAGATGTAGAATCCTCCTACTCCCAGAGATCTTTCAGTTGCACGTATAATATTTTACATTTGCTCTTCCTGTTAACTTTAAACATCTTGAGGGAAACTAATACATACTGCCTACTACGCTTCAGGCAATATAATAAGCACTGAAATGTGTTTCTGCTGTATTAAGATTATTCAATTCTAATATAAAAATGGAAAGAAACTAAGTATGGGAGCAAATAGCTTGCAAGACATAAGGAGATTCATAAGACATGTTAAGTATAAATAGTAAACAAGTTATTAACCTGTGAGGCATGTTAAAGATAGAATAAACAGAACATAAATGTGTTGAACATAGACAAAAATAATGGAACAAATGAGAGTGTCACAGGTAGAAAGGGCTGCAAGAACCAAGTAATTCTTAAACATTCATACTTTAAGGATCATGTCACTTCCAGATTGACAACTATGTTACCGCTAAATCAACCACTAATTGGTGACATCTATTCTGGCCTCACATAAGCTTTTCCCAAGAAACACAGATAAAACTCATTGCTGCTCAGCAGGCTAATTTAGGCAAGTTACAGCTGTGACCAGGCCTACTTGCTCCTGCATCCCTCCAAAAGAGCAAGTGTATGTTGGCTCCACTGCTGAGAACCCCATGCTCATCCTCAACTCTGGCCTTTGTAACTATACCACCAGCCAGGAAGGCTGATGCAACAAAGACAGGATGTATGAATACTGATTAACATTTGAATAGTATGGTCCTTCCACTCCCTCCCCTCCCCACATCCTATCTTAAATAGGTTAGCTACTCCATCTCTTTCCCCTTAATGTATGTTTTCAATTAATTTAATAAAACATGTGATTCGAGTGACTCAATTGAGCCTTCCTGTTCCATGACCTCTAGGATGGCCTGATTACTAGTGTACTTGGAAGCTATCACTGTCATTTTCCACCCCAATAGGTGCTTTACAAGTAAATATTAGTAAATCCACACAACAATCTTATGAGGAAGGAATTGAGGAAACTGAGTCTCAGAGGCGAAGTAACTTGTCCAAAGTAGCACAGCTAATAAACAAGGGAGCTAGAATTCAGGCCCAGGATGATATGGCTCCAGGATCCACGTTCTTTTCCACTAGTCTCATTCGCTTTTGCATCTTCAATACGAATATGATGCCTGACATATAGCATACTGTTCGATGACTTTAAATGGTAGAATCCTTGCTCTTAGTTTATTTGCCACATGGCCTACGATGAATTATCTAACTTAAGACTCAGTTTCCTCACAGTACTAATTTAACTATTATTTAAAGTTACTATTTGTAAAAGTTTTTACTCAGCACTTGGCCCCTAGCAGTTGCCTAAGTAAGAAAGGCTATCTCTCATCCCCCAGCTCTAGGACAGGTTTGAGAAGGAACTTTCATCGTTTTCAAAGCTTAATCTTCTACCCTGTTTTAACCACACTTCCCTCATCAGCTAATCACAGAACAGGTGCATGTTGTTCAAGGCACGACAAGGTTCCCTCAATATTCCAGCTTCAAAATACTTAAGGAAATCTCTCTTTCACCTCATTCCTAGTTTTTGGACCCAACTATTTTTTCTTTCTGTGGGCAGTTATCTTTAGATAGCTCCTCTGAGAGGCGGGGCCCTCGGCAGCCCCCGAGTCTGTCCCCGCTCCACACTCTGACTTTCGGCCTTGAAAAGAGCGTTTCGCAGGGAGCCTGGAAGCCTACTGCCTTCGGGCTGGGTAACCTCAGGGGTTTATCCCAAGCCCGAGTTCCTGGTCCGTAAGCGGAGGGGCATCGCTGTCTACGGCACAGGGGCGTCGCGGGACCCCGCGGCTCGGTTCACAGGGCGGTACGGCGCCCGTCACTTGCTAAGCGCAAGTGTCACTACAAGCTTAGTTTGCTGAACCAGTATCCACAGAGCCTTCAAACCCCATCCCCGCCTTCCATCATTCGCCCCCCTCCTCACCCCGACGCCCCACCGACCCGTTCCCGCACACCTTCCGCCTACCTCTTCTCGGTCGCTTCAGGACAAAGCAGGGCAGCCTTCTCTCTTCACCAGTGGTGTAACGGTGCGGTCCTCTTTTCTCACCGAGAGCATGGCTTCTCCTCACTACCGCTCCACACGCGAAGAGCGCTCTCTCCTCTTTAGCTCCTCCTGTGTGTGGTCCGACCGCTACCTGGCGGTCTCTCAGGCCGAGTTAGCGCGACACACCGTATTCCTGAGGCAAGGCGAGAGCTAGCTGGAGAGTCTCGACCAAGAGAGATGACCTGGCAGGTCCGGGCACCTCCTGCACCGCGCGACTAGAGGACAGCCTCGCGGAAGGAGCCGACAGCCGAACCCCTCAGGCCACAGACTGGGGGTCGTGCCGAGGCCGTGCCTCTGGGAGAGTTCCTCAGTGAGCGAGCAGGGGGCGGGGCCGGCGTGGGGGCGTGGGCTGCCGGAGGAGGCAGGGCCTGGAGGCGTGGGAGGCGGGGCCAGCAGACGCAGAGAGAATCACTCACTGGGCAGGCGGGAGATGGGGCCGGCGCAGCGGGGTGGGGCCCGGAGGCGGGAGAGGCGGGGCCGGCAGGCGCAGGGAGGGACCCTCATTAAACAGGCGGGAGGTGGGGCCGGCGCAGAGGAGTGGGGCGGGGCCTGCGGAGCAGGCGGGTCCCTGAGGCCGGGGAGGCGGGGCCAGGCCAGAGCTGGGACAGTCCCTCAATGGGCAGGCGAGAAAGTGAGGTCGACAGAGTGGAGCGGGGCGGGGCCGGCAGGAGTAGGAGGGGTCGGGGCCGACTCAGAGGACCCGCCGGCTACTTGGTTCTGTCCCAGGTGGAGGTGGCCTGAGGCACTTGGTTCCCTCTGCTCTCGTAGCTCTGGCGGAGTCTGCGCGATGGGAGACGCGGAAAGGCCGGAAGCGTCCAGGCCCCAGCAGGAGGAGGTAAACATTGCTGCTGCTTCCTCTCCCGCCCCCAGTCACGACTGGCCTCTAGATTGCGGGTTGCGGCGGGGACCTGCAAGGTGCAGGAGCGCTGTGAGAAATTTTATTCATTGCCTTCTGAAACCTGGTGTCGGCCCGGCTTCGAGTCGTCGCTGCAGACGGGTTTCGTCTTTTCGAGCGCCCGGGAGGCAGTCCCCGGGGAGGGGTGAGGAGCGAGCCGGGTTTCTGCTCCACTGCTCTGTTCCGGGGCTACCCAAAGGCAATGCTCTGAGACTTCAGACCGGGGCAAGGCGCTCCCCCCCTCCCATCCTTCCCTGTTCTGGAGCCCTAGCCGGGGAAATTGAGGCAAGGGCCGAGGACTGGTGGCTCTGCTAGAGAAATGCATGCCATCTCTGGGATCGGTAAAAGGACTTGGAAGGATGCCTGTGGAAATTGACACAGGTGGATGGGGTGGAGATGATAGGTAGAATGGCGTCGGGAAATCCTCATTAACAATGAAATGATCAGGTTAGGAGGCCAGTTTTCTCAGACCCGGCTAAACTAGCGAGCAGGGGGCGGGGCCCCCTGCTCTTGAATCTTTGGGTATCACTATCTTCGTTTATATGGTGGAAATGATACTTCCTTCACAGAGAATTAAGTAAAATGCTTTATGCAAAGTGCCACAGAAGTTGTGGGTGCTTAATAAAAACCTTAGTTAACGTGTTCACCTTCTCTGCTTCTATATTAGTAGAGGTATATAGCAACAGTAAATAAGCTGGGATTCATTAGATTGTAGGGTTGTAGGGTAGTTCAAATTGTTGCACTATAATTTTCATACCCTGTTATTCTGTAAATACTTCTAAACCTGTTGCTGTGTGTGGTATCTGATTATTTTAATAGAGTTTCAGTTCACAGAGACACTTGCTTGGCCCTACATTTCTTCAGAAAGTTGTAGATTCCAGATTTGGGATTTTATTTTATTTTGACTTTGTAAACATTTAGTAGCTAGTTAACAAATTGTAAATAGCCCTCAAACTTTTTCTTCCCCTCTTGAAACAAATATATTTAGTACCAATTTCCCCACTGTAATGGGACAACTCAGATATTTTTGTTTGTGCTAGTAGTACCAAGACTTATTGAGATTTAAGACCTGGAAGTTAATTTTTATTTATTATCCCTATCTTGATACAGACCCACAAAGACAGAGGCAGTACTTTAGATATAGAAATAATTTTAGTGAGCACCTCTTCCACAGTTTTTAACTCGAAATGCAAGGGTGCCTTAAGTACTTTTTTTCTCTAGATATATTGGTGCAGCATGGGCCACCTGCAGCAGAATCACCTGGAAAACATTGTAAAAAATGTAAATTACTGGGCCTATGCCCCAGATGTAGTGAATCTAAATCTCTTGGGATGGGTCTGGGACTCCATTTTTAACAAGCACTTCAGGTGATCCTGGTACACATATTTTAAGAACACTGCCTTGAAGAGTTTATACCTTGAAGGGGGGTTATGGCTCTCCTGAAGTTTGTAGACTTTGTATGTGCAGCTGTGAATCTCCTGATAAAGGGGGTTCAAAGTTTTTATAGTTTCTCAAAATTAACTATCATTAATCTAATTGATAGTCCCTATTTTCAAGGTAAGAAAGTTTAGGCCAGAAAAGATGAAATGATATGCCCAGGACCACACAAATCAGTAGCAGAGCTAGGTTTAAAACCAAGTTCTCATTCCTAGGCCAGTATTCCATCTGTTTTACTAGATTTGGTGGGAATAGGAAAATGAAAACACCTACAAATAGTGTATGGCTCTGACAGCATCCAAATATTCTACTTCACCTGAAGAATAGGAGAGAGGTGAAGGCAAGCAAATGAAAGTGGTGAAATTGGAGGTGGATGGGAGGGAGGGGCTGTGTAGAATGCCAGCCTAGATCAGAGCAGGGTGAGTGCTAGCTGGGGAATCTTGATCTGGATGGGTGCCCTAGCATGTCCTAGTAACTCTTGGGACCAGGTGACCAGAAACAGGAAGCACCATTCTGAAAAAGATGGTGGAATGTTGCCAAGGAATGACGATGAGAAGCTATTTCACATTCTCACTTAACACTTATGCAGTTACAACAAATTTATTTGTCTACTTCCGGTCTTACCTGCTGTCCAATCCTATTTACCACTGCCAAATTAATCCATCATTAAACCTGTGCCTCCGTGTCACTCCACTCAAATAAATACTCCCAAAAGGGTCTCAGTTCCCACCAAAACCTGCCCAGCTCCTCAGACTGGCAAAGTCCTGTTCAAGCAGCTTTTTCACGCTAACTGCCACATCTTAATTCAGGCTGTCATTTCTACCTCTGAAATCGACACTATAGTTGCTACCAAAATCTATGTTTTTTCTTTTCTAATTTAACCTACACAGGGATGTCCAATTTATCTTTCTCATGGCATCCCAATCCATGTTAATTCCTACCCAGAAACTCTCCATGACTCTCCATAGGAATGATTTTTTTTTTTTGGCCGTGCCGCGGGGCTTGTGGGATCTTAATTCCCCAACCAGGGATCGAACCCGAGCCCTCAGCAGTGAAAGTCTTAACCACTGACCACCAGGGAATTCCCAGGAATGATTTTAAACTGTGCTCCACAATGAATGCCTGTGAGGAGAGTTGAAGTCTCAGCCTCCCAGCCCCCCAGATATTTGAAAATCTTTGGCCCAGAAAACTCCAAACATCTTAGCCCAATTGAAATCCACAGTGTAGATCCTTTCTGTCTCATCTGTTGATCCTTGCTTTAGCCAAGTCAGGTCACTTCTACCTTTGCTTTACAACCATTTCAGCCAGTTTTAATCCCAGCTGGCTCTTCTTCCATCTGCCCTTTTTCTGTGAAGAGAGTCTGCATTCTCAGCTGTGCTGCTGCTGCTCTATATGTTCTCCCTGAATAATCACATCCATCCTCTTGGCGACTACTCATAGATCTCCACTGAATTAGGAAGGAGGGAGGTAGTGCCTCTGCCTACTACCATAGTGTTATATTTTCAGCTGCCTTCTGGATATCTTGAAACTTGAGCCCATTATCTTTTTTATTGACCAAAGTGATTTTTTTTTTTTTCGGTACGCGGGCCTCTCACTGTTGTGGCCGCTCCCGTTGCGGAGCACAGGCTCCGGACGCGCAGGCCCAGCGGCCATGGCTCACGGGCCCAGCCGCTCCACGGCATGTGGGATCTTCCCGGCGGGGCACGAACCCGTTTCCCCTGCATCGGCAGCGGACACAGCGCCACCAGGGAAGCCCGACCAAAGTGATTTTTAAAAGGCTTTTGTGTTTGTAACTTGTTATGGCTTGGGTTGGTGGGGGGAGTTAATTCAAATTAAGCTTTTGTTAAACATCTAATGTGAGAAGTAAGAGTTTTTGTCTGATTCAGTTATTCTCCAGGTGCTGAGCACTTTGAGTCTCTTATTTCTCATTTTGATCATCCAGTTGTTGGAGCTGGAAACCTCAAGGGCATCTTCAACTCTTCTTTATCCTGTTGTCCAGAATCCAAATTTTAGCAGGAATTATTAAATCTACTTTTGAATATCCCTTAAATCAGTCTTTTGTGTTTCTGGAGCTGATATCCTCGTTCAGGCAAGAGATGGATAGTGCAATAATCTTTTCATTGTTATCTCCACCTCCAATTTCTCTTCTAATCTAGCCACATTTCTCCAAAAGTGATTATAAAACAAATCTGATTCTGTTCCTTACCTGATTAAAAACTTTCAATTGCTCCCAGTAGACTGCATGCTAAGGCCAGATGCCAAAGTGTTATATATCAAAGCAGACCACTTTGACCTGCTCCAACATTTTCAAAAAAATCAACATCTTAATATCCATTTAAAATGCAAAAAATAGGCGCATCCCCCTTAACCTCAGATAAAGCTTGGAGATGGAGTACGTATTTTAACAGCTGAAAGTTAAAAAATGTTTCGTTTGCTTCTTTTTGTCAAAATGATGACACTGAGTAGAAAAGAAATTGTCAAAATAGTTGTATCAAATGGCGACAGGAAAATAGCTATGGCAAAATTCATATATATTTACATTCAATGCCCTTGCATGGTTTAAAACCTGGGCCAATTTTCCAAACAAAATCATAAGTACAACACTAATTGATAAAATTGACTTTTGTCTATTTTATTAGTATAATTTTTTAAGTTAATATATATAACTTATATATATTATTATATATAAGTTAATTAAGTTAATATATATCTTATATAATAATATAAGTTAATAATATAACTTATAAGTTATAATAATATTATATATTATTATATAATTAATTACATAATCAAATATATTAATAATTAATATATAATTATATATTGTATATAATTAATTATATTAATTGTTAATTAATTAATATATATAATTAATATAATTATATATAATATGATAATATTATATTATTGTTATATATTATATATTAATATGTATAAGTTATATATAACGTATATTATATATAATAAGTATAAATAATAAGTATAAAATAATAAGTATAAATAATAAGTATAAAATAATAATATAACATATATATTATTATATATAATAAGTTAATTAAGTTAATATATATAACATATATATTATATATAATATATTATATATATTATTTTCTCATTACTTATAAAATCAATGGAATAGTAAGTCTGTTTTGATGAACCCATCACTTTAAATTGGTGTATAGATGATAGTTGAAGATTTATATCAAACTTAGTAAAGAATTACCTCGCGAATTTTTCAGAAGTTCTCTTAATTCACTACTGGCCAATTCTGTGGATTTATCAACCCTGTAAAATATGTGGATACCCGTAGCATTCAAAATGCATATGGCTAGTATGCTGCTGTCTGATGCACTCACATACTTCTGTTGCCACCAGGATCAGCTGTCTTTATTTCCAGTGCTGTTTATACCAGTAGTACTTGTTTTGTAATGACTAATTAATTTATTCATTTTTGAATTATTTATTTATTTATTTATTTTATTTTTGGCTGCGTCTGATCTTAGTTGCGGAACACGGGATCTTTTGTTTTGGTGCGTGGGCTCTTCGTTGTGGCATGCAGGCTTCTCTCTAGTTGCAGTGCTTGGGCTCTGTAGTTTGCTGGATGCGGGCTCAGTAGTTGTGGTGCGTGGGCTTAGTTGCCCCATAGCATGTGGGATCTTACTTCCCCGACCAGGTATCTAACCAGTGTCCCTTGCAGTGGAAGGTGGATTCTTAACCACTGGACCACCAGGGAAGTCCTGTAGTGACTGTAATTTAATTAAATATGTGGAAACTAGTAATATGTGAGTATGAAAAGAAAGTTTTTTCTATGAAAACTTAAACTGAGAGCTTTGGAAAATTCAATAAACATGAATTATTAACAAATTCTGTAGAATTAGATGTAAGCAAACAAGTATAAAAAGATTGGGGAGAATCATAAAAGAGATAAGGATTTTGCACTGAGATTGCGCTACCCTAAGTGTGTTAAAACTAGAAAGTATAGGTGTTGCGTTGTGCTGTCGTAATGTCAGAAAGTCTTGGGACTCCAATCAGTGTGACAACGACAACGTTTTGGCCTTATAGCAGAAGATTAGCAAATAAATGTAAATGTTTTAAGTGAAATCAAATAGTTTAAGGCATATATACTTTTCTTGTGATTCCTTAATTTAACCAGTTTTCAACTAACAGTTCTTAACTTCGAACAAGAGAGCTACTATTATGTTATTGTTACTATTAGCATTATTGTTTTTTTCCTTTTTGGTTGGTTTTGAAAAAAAAATCTTGGGTCATGCCTGAAAAATAGAGACAAATGTTTACAGGGTTTTTGTTGTTGTTGTTTTTAACTGCCTGTCTTTAATCTCGTGTTATTCTTCAGTTAAGCAGAGATAGCTAGAGAAACTTTCATCTGAGTTCATCCAAAAAAAAAAAAAAAGGACAACCTGGAAACACAAGTCCATGCATTAGTGGCTACCTTTCTGTATGGTATAAAACATTTCTGTCAGTTACTGTTATTACTGTTTTAAATTATTAAAAACATTTATTATTTTTAATTGAAGTATAGTTAATTTACAATGTGTTAGTTTACAGTGTACAACAAAGTGATTCAGTTATACATGTATATGTATTCTTTTTCAGATTCTTTTCCATTATAGGTTATTACAAGAGATTGAGTATAGTTCCCTATGCTATACAGTAGGTCCTTGTAAAAACACATTTTAGAGTGAAATTTTAAATCTAATGTTTGTGACACTAGAGGAACCACATAGTTCTTAAGAGCACACTTGGAAAAGTCATTGTGAAGTGTTTTCTGCCTTTCTGGTTTATCTTCTTCTGTCGTCCTCCACATACCATAAAGTCCAGATATAGAAAGTTACTTCCAATTCTTAAAAATGTCATATGCCATCATGCCTTTTTTCATATTGTTTTTTCTTCTAAAATATGAGTTCTTAGCCCACATCCACAGAGAATACCCTGCAGAGCCTAGAACTTTGGGATGTGTGGTTCTCCTGACATTGTTTTAAAATGTGTGTGGATTTTTCTTAGCTTCAGGAAAATAAGCAATATGTCATCTCTAACCCAGTTCAAAAGTCTATGTTCGTGAAAGCCCCTCTCTTTACGTGGCAGTATCTCCTAATTCAGCTTCTTTTCTTAACAACCCTCCTAATTACAAGTGATGATGATCAGATTAAATGACTTGCCTAAAGACATGAATAATACTTTGTGCTTATTGTAAGTGAACACAATTTTGTACTTTAATGAACAGTGTAGAGTGAAATATGGTCATTTGGTTCACATTCTGCCGTAGAGGCGGCAATTTCCAAAGTGTTGATTTTCAATCTTATCTTTACTGTCTTATCATTCACCTGTGAAATACATCCTCATCAACAGCACACTTCAATGATCTCATTATACATAGTGATTTTAACCTGGTAAAGGAGAAGGCGAATGCATTTTGAGAAAGTTTTACTCTGAGATTTCTGAAGCTTGCACCAGTTAAAAATCACTGCTTTAAGCCTTATCGGTTTGGCTGGTAAGAACCAAAGGATCACTTTGGTTCTTTCAACTTTATTTATAATGAAATCATTTTTATTTTTCTTGCTTTTTCCTAAAATCAAATTTGGTGATTTCCTCCTCCTGTCATTTCACTGGTTACATCAGTACCATTTGTTAAATTAATTTTGCTTAGTAGGAGATATTTCAGTTGGCCCTTGAATAACCTGGGGGTTAGGGGCACTGACCCTTGGTGCAGTTGAAAATCCACATATAACTTTTCAGTTGGCACTCTGTATCCATGGTTCTGCACCCACTGATTGTCAACCAACTGTGGATGGAATAGTATTGTAGTTTTTATTGGAAAATATTCACATGTAAGTGGACCTGTGCAATTCAAACCTGTGTTGTTCAAGGGTTAATTGTAGTGTTTACTCTTTTTAACTTTAGTTATCTCACTGTTTTGAATTCTGGTTTTTAGATGTAGGCTGGCCCTACTAGCTGCCATCCA
Source organism: Globicephala melas (assembly GCF_963455315.2). Classification (NCBI taxonomy): domain Eukaryota; kingdom Metazoa; phylum Chordata; class Mammalia; order Artiodactyla; family Delphinidae; genus Globicephala; species Globicephala melas. The sequence continues at coordinate 45,597,882 of NC_083330.1, read as the reverse complement.
TACATATGTATGGATGTAGTTTAAGGCAAGGCTTTGAGTTCAGACCTATCTCAGTTCTAATCTTATTTCTGCCACTTACCACTTGTGGGATCCTGGGTATGTTATTTATGTACTTCAAGACCTAGTTGTCTCATCTGTAAAATGGGAATACTGTTACTATTTGACTGACTTGTACAGATTAAGCAGAATAAGGTATATAAAGCATCTGTGTGGTGACAGTTCAAAAGCAGCCTCAACACCGGACCCAGAGGACATGGTCTTATGTGTATCTCCTGTTCTAGAGCCTGGAACTGCAGTGTCAGGATCTTACTACGGCTTTTTTGAGATTGCAGAGCCCTCAATGGCAACACAAACAAACAAAAAACTTGACCACTTCCGTTTCAAAAATTTGCTTAAATATTTGTGGAATGAATATTGAGTAAGTGCCAGGTACTATGCTAGGCTCTAGGGATTCCACAAGTGTAAAGTTGGTTTTTGCTGTTAAGAAGCACGGTCTAGAAGAGACTGTAGAGAAGTAACAGGGAATTAAATTGCAGTGAGCTATGTGCTATGTTAGGCACCTAATCCAGGCCTTTGGTGTAGTGGGGGGAGGAGGAGATGTGAGGGCACTCAGAGGAGGCTTGCTTTGAGTGGTTATTAGGTTATTTCACTAATGTATTGTGGTCTTATGTTAAATTTTTAAAAATCTAAAGGTATCCGGTAATCTGAGCACAAGGTAAAGAGAAATTAACAGCCCATTCACTTACTTAGCTAATGTTTATTGATGTTACACTTGACACAGTACTCTGGGAACACCACAATATATAAAAACTGGTCTCTGCTCTCTTGCTGATTATTAAAAAAAAATACACACACACACACACACACACACACACACACACACACACACATATATGGCACTGTCCCGTTTTAGAGTGCCATCCTCCTTCCAAGCAGTATGTATTTAGGTGTGTGTTTCTTACTTTATCCCATAGAGCTTTGAGACAGCCCCAGTGAGACCATATTGCAGTAAAGGAATGTTAACATGTAAATAGCAAAAACCAATTGGTACATGGGAAGGGTCAGACAAACAAAGGCTACTAAGTTTTTGGTAAGGAGTTTTCAGGTAAGTATTATAATTTCAGTTAATATTAGAAAAGAAAACATTAAAATTTAAAAAGTAGCTCATAACAGTAGCCTATTCATGCCAGCATTCTGTCTCTGTGAGAGGCACTGAAGGGGCATTTTGTCCACAACTTTAGAAATTTGTCCACTGTGACGTTTATGGGTCTAATTTTATACTTATCCTCAAAGTAACAATAATGGCAATAATATTTTGAGAGATTACTATGCACCAGGCTCTGTTTAAAACACTTTTAATCATCACAATTAACCTCTAAGGTAGGTATTATTTTACTGATGAGGAAACCAAGGCTCAGAGAAGTTAAGGAACTTCCTATAGCCACACAACTAAGCAAACACCATTAACCAGCTACCACATAACAGTAAGGATTCAAGCTGGGGACACTGGCTCCCAAAATGATGCTGTCTCCCGAAGTTCCCCAGATGTGTGTTTAGATGTGAATAAAGAGGAAATCTCTCCATAAAATGGGTACTTGTACTTTATTTTTCACAGAAGTTATCTTCAGATACCAACGAAAATGAAGCAAAGTCAAATGAAGAGCCACTCCTAAGAAAAAGTTCTCGCCGATTTGTCATCTTTCCAATCCAGTACCCTGACATTTGGAAAATGTATAAACAGGCACAGGCCTCCTTCTGGACAGCAGAAGAGGTAAGTAGCAGCACCGTCATCAGCAAACATGTTCTCTAGTGCAGTGTTCACATTTTCTGTTGCAGGACATTAAAAATGTTTAACTTACATTATAAGGTACATTGAATAAGATCAGTTGTATAAGATAATGTTTGAAATACAAATACTATTTGTACTAAATAGTACTAAGTACTAAATAGTACTAAATACTATTAGTACTAAATAGTACTAAATACAGGGTTCTGCAATGTTTTGTGTTTAGATTACTGTCTATAAACATGTTTTCTGCTGCAAAAATGTCATCTCAGTCTGCCAGAATTTTACCTCCAATATATTTCAGAACGTTTTCCATTTTTAAACAGAGTTTTGGTTTGCTGTGACCAAATAAGACTAGTCTTTACTTATGGTTAGTGGAATAAATAAAATTGCAGCCATAGCTAAAGCATGAAATAGTGAAAGCCTTAGAGACCCTCCTTTCAGATGAGAGGCTTATCTGATGGTGCAGAAGGAGCTGTCACATGGGGAGTTTGCCTGGGCAGGGCACTCGCTTCTGAGGTGCTGGCCTGAATTCACAGTGCTCCTCCCAGCCTGGCCCTGCCCTCAGCCACATCAAACCTGGCACAGCTGTGCCCACAGACAGGACAGCTGTGGAATGTTTTCTTGTAGTGTGGCAATTTCCGCCTAGGAAATGAGTTGAACACAGCAAATCAGAAGATCCTCGCTGGTTTGGTAAAAGGGCAGTCGGTCATGCAAGCGGTTGCTCCATAGTCTGCAAATAATCATTGTCTTCATTTTTGAATACGATGGATGATACCTGTATAGCACTCTGTTCTCTGTGTGTGCATGTTTATATAGATAGATATATCTATTTGTTTAGATATATTTGGATCTATCTGTCTATTTATCTGTTTTTTGAGAAATTGACTCTTTACATATGCTGTTGAGAATGCAGACTCTGGAACCAGGCTGCCTAGGTACAAATCCTGGCTCTACCTCGTACTAGCTGTGCCACTGGCAAAGTTGCTCTGTGAAACCTCTCTGTGTATCCTCATCAGTAAATTGGGCTAATAGTACCTAGTTCTGGTTGTTAGGATTAATTAGATGTGTAGAATGTTACTTGGCATTTAGCAAGCACCAAATAAATGTAAGCTATTATTTTACACAGAAGAGGGGAGATTTATACTAGAAATCAGAAGGCGCCAATTTTTGAAGCTTCTGTTACATTGATTTTACCCACCTACCCATCTTTGTTATTTTATATTTGTTAACGTTATTAACATCTTTGTTATATTGTAGTTGGCATGTAGAGCAAAAAACCAACCCAAACCCAAACTCAGCATTTTCAAATTGGGCCATAGTGCTAGGCACACCTGACTGTCTCTAACTGTGGTTTTTAGAAAGTTTTTTGTGAGATGTGGTTAAGAGAACAAACAGAGTACATAGGTGGCTTTTTCATTCATCATGTTAAAAAAGTACTTGTGATACCTGGGTTTTTTTAATTCATCAAAAAATTTCTTACATCTTTTAGGAAATGTAATATGTGTAGTACTATGACTTAAAAAACACTAATTTTTGAAAATTAAAATATAAAGTTGGTACATGTTTTATAGACAGCTGATAGAAAGATTCAAATACATAATTAATTGGGAAGTCAAACACATTTTTAGTTCCACATATTATTCATTTAAACAAATTATGTAAGTTACAGTTTAATCGACTCTAGACTTCATTGTTTTATCAGTGATTTAGCTTTATTCCTAAATATGCCTGATCATCGAAGCCTTGATTCAGAAGATAAAGTTCTGGTGTTTGGGGTTTTTTTTCAAAGCTACCCAGGCAGTTCTGTAAACCAGTAGTTTGTAATCAATCTTTAGATTGTAAAATTGAGAATTTATTCAAATGAGATAAAGCTGGGCGAAAAGTTTTACCTTTTAGGAATGGAAAATGACTAATGTAGGTAAGTTTAATATTTAAGAGAGAGCATATTGTAATATTAAAATTTAGTATCAGGAGTATAATACACAAAAACCAGGAAGATGTCAGTTAAACCCGAGTGAACTCTTAATAGAATAGGACATGATTTTTAGCTTACATATTTTAAAAGATGTATACAAATATTTCCTCTCTGCTCCATTGTATCCCCAACATTTAGCACAGTGTCTGGCATGTAGTTGGTGCTCAGTAAACATTTAAAAAATAAAGTAATGAGAAAAAGGACTTTGGAAAAGAACACAAATGATTGAAAGGATGAAACTTTAGTCTTTTTTTGGAATGGTGAAAGAGATTAGGGCTTTGTTAGAATAAATAAAAGAAGGACAAAAGACAATTACATATTGCAAATGTTTATGAGGTTATTATGAAACATACTTAAGAGATCTTCCTGAGACAAAATGATATCTACAAGGTACATTTAAAGACTATTTTACAATTGTAAATTTCACCAAACTCTAGAATACATTTCTATTAATTCCAAGGACTAGTTCTAATAAACATTTTCCAAAATATTTCTATTTCCAGAGGAAGCCATATCTATAAATTGTTTTAAAACCCAGATTGTTATGTGCCTGACATTACTTCTGGGTATAAAAGTAGATTAGTTAGCAGTAAGGTAGCAGCTACAATTGCTTAACAAGTGCCTAGTTATCTGTCTAACACAATGGTAAATATGTATAATATGTTAAAGAAATGGCTGCTGAAAGGCATTAGTTTATTCACCTCAGTTCCTTCTTGACTGTTTCTACTCTCTCCCCATTTTGCCCCTTCCTTAATTGCTTCCAGATTTTGGCTTTCCCCCAAGCTTTATTGATATAGTTGACATATAACATTGTGTAGGTATAAAGTGTACAACGTATTGCTTTGATACACTATGTATGGCAAAATGATTACCACCATAGTATAAGCTAACACCTGTATCCCATCACATAGTTACCATTTCTTTTTTGTGGTGAGAATAGGTTAATTTTAATATTTTGAAAGGACATCCTGGCCAGCTTCTCAATTAGCTAGAAGATAGATGTCTTTATAATGTTTTAATTTTGTTCTGTTCCTTTGTAATTTTCTTAGTTTGAGCTGCTATAATAATATCATAGAGTAGATAGCTTGCAAACAACAGAAATTTATTTCTCACAGTTTTGGAGGCTGGTGATTCTAAGATCAAGGTGCCTGCAGATTTGATATCTGGTGAAGGCTTGCTTCCTGTTTCATAGACAGCTGTCTTCTTGCTATGTCCTCACATGGCAGAAGGGGCAAAGGAGCTCTCTGAGGTCTCTTTATATGGGCACTAATGCCATTCATGAGGGTGACCTAATCACTTCCTAAAGGCTCCACCTCCAAATATCATCACATTGAGGATTAGGTTTCAATATGGACTTTGCAGGGACACAAATACTCAGTCTATAGCAAGAATGATGAAATTTTTTTCTTTTTCACATTTTACTGCCAATGAGATGTCCCACCTTAACTTTGAAATGGAAGTCAGTTTTCCATACTTTGAGAAGAATTTAAGTTAAAACTTTCAAAAATCTTTTTATTTCAGGTTGATTTATCAAAGGATCTCCCTCACTGGAACAAGCTTAAATCAGAAGAGAAGTATTTTATCTCTCACATCTTAGCCTTTTTTGCAGCCAGTGACGGAATTGTGAATGAAAATTTGGTAAGATTTTTGTTTCCACTTTTGTTCTCATTCAGCAGTTAAATGATAGTAATGGTGGTAAGATAATCAGACTGAGTCTGAAAAATGATGTCTAAGAAATGAACTTAACTCTTGAAAACATTTTTTCTGATGAAGTGTCAGAGGCAAGGATACATTTCTGTTATTTGACCCCCCAAAATATCATGAAATCAAGCATATTGTACCAATCAAAACTACTTACAAGGCATAAGCATGAGTTTGATTTTACCCTTAGATAGTAATCCTAATAGAGAACCTGCACCTTAATAATCTTTCCAGAGCTCTGCCATAGAGCACTGGGTCTGGCTTCCCATTTTTAAACTTCTATTATGGTTGGTTAGAAGACATGCTTTCTTATTAAAAAGAATGGGAAGATGCAAACTTTCATTATAAGCTTGTAAGGGCTTCAGTAGATCTAATTAAGGTCAATTCTACAAAGTAAAATAATTATTTTTGGTAGATGTTCTAAAATTTATTTGGCTTTATAGGCAGTATCTCCACCTAATAGGTCAGTTTATTTAATTGCTTAAGAATATAGTATGCAACTAATTGTGGAGGGTTGATGGATTAAGTAGTACTGCTTAAAATAATTCATAAGGTCTTTCTGACCTGTCTGTGGCATGACAGGTGATTTTTAAGTGGTAATTCTGATGTCCAGATTCTGATTTGCAGTGTTTAATGAGAGCCCATAGAATTGGATATATTTGTTTCCCTTATCTTCTTAGGTGGAGCGCTTTAGTCAGGAGGTGCAGGTTCCAGAGGCTCGCTGTTTCTATGGCTTTCAAATTCTCATCGAAAATGTTCACTCAGAGATGTACAGTTTGCTAATAGACACTTACATCAGAGATCCTAAGAAAAGGTATTACTGCTGGGATTTTATTTACAAAGGTTTATCCTATTGCTTGATTATGTTAATATTAAGGAACTAAATATTAGGGAAAGATTATTCAAATATGGAAGTTTAGGAGTATAAAAAACTGTTCACACACTGTTCTGTTTAGAAATTAAATATTCTAATTTAGTCAATTTTGTATAAGACCAGATCCAAAGCACTAATTTGAGTTTTACTTTCACTTCTATATTTTATGGACATGCAAAAATACAGAAAAACTACAGGTCTGTTGCATACCATAGAATTGCATAGAATCAAATATAGTCTGATTAAAAACAAGTAAATTGGAGATTCCCTGGTAGTCCAGTGGTTAGGACTTGGCGCTTTCACTGCTGAGGGCCCGGGTTCAATCCCTGGTTGGGGAACTAAGATCCTGCAAGCCGTGTGGCACAGCCAAAGATTAAAAAAAAAAAAAAAAACCAAAAAACCAAGTGAATAACTTTGCCATTAATCTTTTGTTTTTACAGGGAATTTTTATTTAATGCAATTGAAACAATGCCATATGTTAAGAAAAAAGCAGATTGGGCCTTGCGATGGATAGCAGATAGAAAATCTACTTTTGGTATGTAGCTTTAATTTATATATGATCAAATTAGCCTTGGGTTATACAATGCTATTTTACATGGTGTAGTATCACTATTCCTAAGAATTAATTCGAAACTGGTGAAAAATAATCTAAATCTATTATCTATTCTGTTTATTAAATTGAAAGTTGAGAGGTTAAATGTCAGCGCATAATTACAGGTAAATAAGAATCAGTCACATAGACTCTGACAAGAATATTAGAGCAAGACTATATGCTTTCAGTAATGTTTATTTTCCCTAAAATAAAGCAAGTCAAAGTCTTAACATTTTTCAGGGAACAAATATGTCAATTAGTGCACTCAACTAAGGCAAGAAACAGTTTGCAATAACAGGCTTATTTTTCACAGATAAGTTAAACGCAAACACCCTTTTGGGTGAGTTGAGATCCAATAACATTTTTTTACGGAAGCGATTAACATTGTTTCTTATAATATAAATATTTATTACATTTAATTAAAATATTCAGATATTTAATTTAAATAGCTCTAAGTACCTTTCTTATTTATTTCACAATTGGTTGTCTTTACTTTCTGGTTTTATTCATCATGTGGGGAAAGAGGTCTCAAAATTTTTGGTCTAAGTACTCCTTTGCACTCTTAAAAATTATTGAGGACTGGTTATATCTATTGATATTTTCATATTAGAAATTAAAGCCAAGAAAATTTCAAAATATTTAATTATTAATGCATATTAAATTAACAGTAATAACCCATTGCAGTTTGAAATAAATAATGTATATTTATGAAAAGAAACACTGTATTTTCCCAAAAAATTGGAATGGCCTAGTTTTGGCCATTCCATTCTCACTGGAATGAGAATGGCCTAGCTTTTTATTTTTGCAAATCTCTTTAATGTCTGACTTAATAGGAGGATAGCTGGATTATATCTGCTTCTGCATTCAATTTGTTGCAGAATGTTGTTTTGGTTGAAGTATATAAAGAAAATCCAACCTCCTTCAGATATGTAGTTAGAAAAAGGAGAAGTATTTTACCAGGCTTTTCAGATTGTTGTGAATATGTTGTGTAGCCTTTGGAAAACACCACTGTATATTCATGAGAGAATGATGGTAAAAAAGATAAATAGTGTCTTATTATTACTATGAAAATAGTTTTGACTTCACAGACCTCCTGGGTCTGTGGATCTCCAGGGATCCCTGGACCACACGTCAAGAACCAGTGATGTAGTGTAAGATATGGGCAAGATGTAGTGTATCAGGGAAGAAACATATATGTCTGCATTGCTTTCAGTTCATTTCAAGAATGAGAAAAGCAGTGATTCTCAGTGTGCATAAAATCATCTGGAGAATTTGTGGAAAAATCCTGCCGATTCCTGGTCCTCACCAGAGAGTGATCTGCATTTTATACCCAGCTGATTTTCTCACAAGTGGATTGAGAAGCACATTTTGAGAAACATTGGCTTTAGAGAAAAACAAAGGGAAACGTCAAGGTGTTCAATATGCACTGAAAAGATTAGTGTGGATAGAAAATGAGGGACAGGCTCACAGAAAGCATGTCTTTCATGATACTACCAAAGAAGTAACCTAGAAATAGAGAAAATAGAGGAGGGTGGCAGTCATCCTGTGACAATCTGCTTAGTTTTTTTAAAAAGTGAGATATACTGCTTAGTTTTTTAAAATATCTTTAAAGAACTTTAAAACATTAAATATATAGATTCAACCTTAATATACGTAATGAAATTACATTTCAAACATCAAAATAAGTATGAGTTACACAATCTTATTGCATTGCATCATAGAGGTTAGCTGTATCTTAAAAATACATCCTACTTTCCTATCTCTAAAATCATGAGGCCTTTACAATTCATTATAGCTTTTAGAAGAAACGTTTTGGAACATTTGTAGCTCACATCTATTCTTGAAAATTTGTAAAATTTAACGCTCATAATCCTTTAATCTTCTCCAAAAAGAATAGCCTTCTATAATTATTTCTGTTATGATTTTCATTCTGTAGCATTCATGTGAATGCATAGAATAGTTAAAATGACAATGTTCCTCTTATTCAAAGTTTGTATAAAATTATAGTCTAGTTCCCTTATAGATGAACATTCACATGACATCACATTTATGTCAATTAAAAATGAATCAATTATACCTATTATCTTATTAATAGCAAGATGAAAATATAGTAATCTATGTTAAATTAATGATAACTCTCCATCCTAAAACAAATAAGTCACTAGTCTAAAGAGCTATTTTTGTTTTCAAAAGGGTCAACAGAGCATAGTGTTCAAACATACATGTATGTACATATTGCATTCACAAACATGTACCTGCAAAAAAAAACCAAACAAACACGTACCTGCACTCACAGGCATGTGTGGTGCACAGATATATCACCTCTTTTTTTGCGTGTGGAAGGCTCTCCTTTGTCCACATTCCAAGACCTGCAGGAGTCCAGTGTTGGACCTAAGACCTGAAGTTGACATACCTTTCTGCTCTAGTAGGTAGAGGTGGCAAACTTCCTCCTCTGAAGACTTGGCCGCAGCACTAACTTGTTCATTGTGTTTCTTGGCAAAACAGTTGTGATATTATTATTAAAAAATATATGTAAAGGTATATATTATACATATATAAGCTTGAAAATGTCTGCAGTATATGATATTTCATAAAGTGAAACTATTTTTTGTCTCCCAGGGGAAAGGGTGGTGGCCTTTGCTGCTGTAGAAGGAATTTTCTTCTCGGGATCTTTTGCTGCTATATTCTGGCTAAAGAAAAGAGGACTTATGCCTGGACTTACTTTTTCCAATGAACTCATCAGCAGAGATGAAGTAAGGAATGAAGTATTCTTCTACTTATATTTGTAATCATAGCTGCTGTTCATTTATTTTTCCTTCTGCTGAAAATACTTATGGTGACACAAATATCCTGTTAATTAAAATAAAACAGGAAGTCATTTCTTCCTTGGATTTTAAGACTGTGTTTTCTTCCTACCTCTCTTACTGTTCCTCCTCAATCTCTGCCCATCCTTATGTACCAATGTACTCCTGGGTTCCCACTTTGGTCGCTCTCCTTCCCTATACATGACCTCCTGGCTGATCTTATTTATTCCCATGGAATCAGCTGCCACCTAGATGCTCATAACAATTAAAACTTTATCTGTAGCCTGGTTATTCTTTCCTGAGCTCCAAACCCATAAATTCAAGTGCATGATAGACGTTTTCTCCTGGAAGGCTCCACAGATATCTCAAACCTAGTATCAAGCTCATCATCTTTCTCCTGAAATGTGTTCTTCCTGTTTTCTCTGTCTCATTGAGTGCCTCTACCTTCTACCCAGTCATACGAATTTGAAATATGGGAGTCATTTTAGATTGCTTCTTTTTTTTTTTTTTGCTATATCCAGTCAGTCATTAAATCTTGTCTCCCTCTGTCTGCAACACTCTTTCCATCTTTTCTACCATTTTTGTTTTCATCTGTTGATTACCTTCTCACAAGTTGCCACTTAAAACTTTCCTACCCCAATTAGGTAAAACTGACCACTCTTTGCTCTATGTATTCCTCTGAAACCTGAACTTGTCCCTACCTTAGAGTCCATAACATGTATTGCACTTCTTTTTTTTTAACATCTTTATTGGAGTATAATTGCTTTACAATGGTGTGTTAGTTTCTGCTTTATAACAAAGTGAATCAGTTATACATATACATATGTTCCCATATCTCTTCCCTCTTGTGTCTCCCTCCCTCCCATCCTGCCTATCCCACCCCTCTAGGTGGTCACAAACCACCTAGCTGATCTCCCTGTGCTATGCGGCTGCTTCCCACCAGCTATCTATTTTACGTTTGGTAGTGTATATATGTCCATGCCACTCTCTCACCTTGTCACAGCTTACCCTTCCCCCTCCCCATATCCTCAAGTCCATTTTCTGGTAGGTCTGTGTCTTTATTCCCGTCTTACCCCTAGATTCTTCATGACATTTTTTTTTCTTAGATTCCATATATATGTGTTAGCATACAGTATTTGTTTTTCTCCTTCTGACTTACTTTACTCTGTATGACAGACTGTGGGTCTATCTACCTCACTACAAATAACTCAATTTCGTTTCTTTTTATGGCTGAGTAATATTCCATTGTATATATGTGCCACATCTTCTTTATCCATTCATCTGTTGATGGACACTTAGGTTGCTTCCATGTCCTGGCTATTGTAAATAGAGCTGCAATGAACATTTTGGTACATGACTCTTTTTGAATTATGGTTTTCTCAGGGTATATGCCCAGTAGTGGGATTGCTGTGTTATATGGTAATTCTAGTTTTAGTTTTTTAAGGAACTTCCATACTGTTCTCCACAGTGGCTGTATCAATTTACATTCCCGCCAACAGTGCAAGAGTGTTCCCTTTTCTCCACACCCTCTCCAGCATTTATTGTTTCTAGATTTTTTGATGATGGCCATTCTGACCGGTGTGTGATGATATCTCATTGTACTTTTGATTTGCATTTCTCTAATGATTAATGATGTTGAGCATTCTTTCATGTGTTTGTTGACAATCTGTATATCTTCTTTGGAGAAATGTCTATTTAGGTCTTCTGCCCATTTTTGGATTGGGTTGTTTGATTTTTTGTTATTGAGCTGCATGAGCTGCTTGTAAATTTTGGAGATTAATCCTTTGTCAGTTGCTTCATTTACAAATATTTTCTCCCATTCTGAATGTTGTCTTTTCATCTTGTTTATGGTTTCCTTTGCTGTGCAAAAGCTTTAAGTTTCATTAGGTCCCATTTGTTTATTTTTGTTTTTATTTCCATTTCTCTAGGAGGTGGGTCAAAAAGGATCTTGCTGTGATTTATGTCATAGAGTGTTCTGCCTATGTTTTCCTCTAAGAGTTTTATAGTGTCTGGCCTTACATTTAGGTCTTTAATCCATTTTGAGTTTATTTTTGTGTGTGGTGTTAGGGAGTTTTCTAATTTCATACTTTTACATGTAGCTGTCCAGTTTTCCCAGCACCACTTATTGAAGAGGCTGTCTTTTCTCCACTGTATATTCTTGCCTCCTTTATCAAAGATAAGGTGACCATATGTGCATGGGTTTATCTCTGGGCTTTCTATCCAGTTCCATTGATCTATATTTCTGTTTTTGTGCCAGTACCATACTGTCTTGATTTCTGTAGCTTTGTATTATAGTCTGAAGTCAGGGAGCCTGATTCCTCCAGCTCTGTTTTTCTTTCTCAAGATTGCTTTGGCTATTCGGGATCTTTTGTGTTTCCATACAAATTGTGAAATTTTTTGTTCTACTTCTGTGAAAAATGCCAGTGGTAGTTTGATAGGGATTGCATTGAATCTGTAGATTGCTTTGTGTAGTAGAGTCATTTTCAGAATGTTGATTCTTCCAATCCAAGAACATGGTATATCTCTCCATCTATTTGTATCATCTTTAATTTCTTTCATCAGTGTCTTATAATTTTCTGCATACAGGTCTTTTGTCTCCTTACGTAGGTTTATTCCTAGATATTTTATTCTTTTTGTTGCAATGGTAAATGGGAGTATTTTCTTAATTTCACTTTCAGATTTTTCATCATTAGTGTATAAGAATGCCAGAGACTTCTGTGCATTAATTTTGTATCCTGCTACTTTATCAAATTCATTGATTAGCTCTAGTAGTTTTCTATTGCACTCTTGTCTCTCTCCTCTACTGGACTCAAGTTCCTTGAGTGCAGAAACCTTGTTATTTATCTTTGTGTTCTCAGTGTTAGACCATTATAGCCATTTGGGTCACATTGATTGACTAATCCTGGCTCCTCAGCTTATTTCTAAAGTGACCTTGTCAAGTTACTTAACTTCTCTGAGCCTCAGTTTCTTCAGTTATACACCTTAACAGGCTTTTGTTAAAATGCAATGAAACAATATGTAAAAGTACTTTTTGGGAATCCCCTCATAGTCCAGTGGTTAGGACTCTGTGCTTTCACTGCTAAGGGGGAGCAGGTTCAATCCCTGGTTGGGGAACTAAGATCCTGCAAACCGCATGGCATGGCCAAAAGAAAAAAAAATGCTTTGTATAATTACTTTGTGTTGTTTTGTGTCTTTAAATTTCTAATAATTTTTATTATTAATGTTATATATGATTATTATAGAGAATTAAGAGAATAAAATCATTCAGTCTCAACACGCAGAGATAGCCACCTTCCATATTTTGTATTTCCTTCTGGACAATTTTCTACATTTAAACCTATGTAAATATATACAAACATATTTTTATAATTTGAGATATTCTGCGTTTTTCATATTTTTTTGAGCTAAGATCATCTTTTTTCACTAAGCAGAATATTATGAACATTATTCTATGACATTAAGCATTTTTCGGAAACAGTTTTGTTAGATTATATATTACATATCCTAATGAGTACATGTATCATTTATTTGACTATAATTAGAAATTTAGGTCGTTTCCTGGTTTTTTGTTTGTTTTGCTATAATGCAAAATGACTATCTTTGTATATAAGCTTTGTCTTAATTTCATACTATTTTCCTAAGGTATATTCCCTAGAAATAAAACTACTAGAGTATAAGGCATGAACATTTTAAACGCCATCATACTCACTTGCAGATTTCTTTCCAGAAATCAGATAACAATTTGTAGCCCCGCCTAACAATGTATGAAAATGTCTTTTCTTACTATACCCTTACCAGATTTACTTGTTAAACATTGGATAAATTTGATAGGAGTAGTTAGTATCTCATTATTAGTTTTAGTTGCATTTATCTGATTACTGCTTAGATTGAACATTGTTTTCATAGTGATACTAGTCATTTGTCTTTTTTTCTGTAGTTACCTGTTCTGGTCTTTTGCTTTTATTACCATCGGTATATATTCCCAATGCACAGTAACTGATTGGGCTCTTTCAATAAGTATTTGTTTATTGAGTTTGTTATATTTATCACATGAATATAATATAAAATATGAATTTTGTTATATTTACTGCAAATATTTTCCCAGTTTGTCATTTGCTTTTTAATTTTGTTTGTTCTTTTTTTTTTTTTTTGGGTGAAGTAGAAGAGGATAGCTTTATTTCTTTGCTAGGCAAAGGGGGACACAGTGGGCTCCTGACCTCGAAGAAAACTACATTTCTCTGTTCGAATCTGCCCTTTGGAACTCAGGGAAGGTCATGGAGGCTGGAGTCTTGCCTACAAGAAATGGGGGACAAAAGGGCCTCCAAGCCTGGGAGCACCACAGGGCCTCACTCAGTTTCACTCCACCTTTTCTTTGATATTCCTCAATCTTGAGGACAGATACTGGACAAGAAAGGGAACAATCATTTTGGATAGAGATGTTAATCATAAACGGAGGAACCCTGTTTTAGGAAGAATTGGTTTTAATCCTTACTTCGGTTTTTATCTTTCCCCAGATCTTTCAGGGAAGTGGGTGATGACTGTTCTGACTACTTCCTCCTCAGATGGGGCATAGTCCTGCCTAATTTTGGGGCAATAGATACCAAATTAAACATATTTGAGTTCCACATCCTGGATCCGAGTCTTATATGATTAAGATCTCAATTCCTTGGTCCGGTTAGAGGTAAGAGTGACGACTGGAACTTTAATAGACAGAATGGATCTCATTCCCTTAGGAATTCAGGATAGGTCTGAAGGCCAGTTTGGAACTGGTACTTAGGAGAGACTTGTTGTAGCCAGTTGTTTCCAAACTATCCCTTGTATGGTGAAAACCCATCAAGGCAATCCTGAAGACCTGGAAATAGGAAGCTGACTACATATCTAGCCGTTAGAATTATCAAAAAGAATCAGCATATGAATCTATAGGTAGAAGGTATGAGAAAGGCTAAGAAAACAGAATTTTCATTCCGCTTGTCGGAACAAATACTTAAGTTTCCCGAAGGGTGAGATGTCCACTTCTCGGGAGTCTGCTCGCTGGCTGTAGGCAGGCTTGGCTGGTCAGTCTCTGGTAATCTTACTCTGGTGTGATGTACCCATGGCTTTACTCCATCCCATTTTAGAGAGACATGAGTAGTAAGAAGAATGTTATAGGATCCCTTCCTAGGATCCCTTCTGTTTCTCTTTAAGCTGCTGCTTAGGTCCTTGCTCTTTCCATACTTTCAGCAGCACCTTGTCTCCTGCTTTGAGGGGATGCAAGAGAGCTTCCAGGTGAGGGGGAGACCTGTGGAACATAAACTCATCCATGCATACAGTTAACAATTGACCAGTCTGTTGTACATACTGTTTAATTTTTTTCTTCCTGTGTTAGAGATGTTTCTCTTTTTGACTGTTACTACTTTTTCCCTTCTGGCTGGAAAGGCTTCTACTCAACCTTGATCCAGGTGTGATCCTCTTAAATCTTCAGCCAAAATGTCATTGAAGAGGGTGGGGGAATTTTTAAATCCTTGTGGCATCCTTGAGTTTGACATAGCTCAGAAAATTCCAAGTTTACAACAATACAGGAATGAATGTGTCTGAAACCACATCCACAATGGTCATGTAGTTTTATCATAATTACTCCATTTTGACTCTCAAATGCATTCCCCATGTCAATGTTAAAGCAGATGTACAATGCACGTCTGAAAGGCCACAAAACAGGCCGCTTTTTACCGCTTTTTAAAGTTAAACCATGTATAGACCAGAGTGACTTCCTCATACCTCAATATGTGCAGATTTTTTTCTTTCATTTCCCCTTTTGATTGCAAGTCTTTCAGTAGAAGACATTGATGATCAAAATATCTGTCCCTTGGTGCCAGGGTGATTCAGCTGTTTGCCCCAGGTGTAGATCATGTCCCTTGGTGCTAGGCCTCCTTTGTATTTACCTAGTCAATCCACATTGGGGGAAAACTGATCAAGTATAGTGAACAAGCACAGAGGTATGTTAATGAGGACATGCTTTATAGGCTATACATTTTATCATTTATACCCAATTGTCACACAAGCATTGTACATGTGCTTTCAGCAATAGACATAAAACAAGCAGTGGTACATGATGAGTAATTACACTCTGATACCTTCACTGGGTAGTTTTCCTTTCCTCCTAAACATCAGGGCAAAAGTGTGACTAACACAATAACTTTCATAAATTCAAACTTCAATTAACAGAACTAGAATTTCATATCTATTGAAACATAATCCTTTTCTCTAAAATTACCCCCATTTTCATAACCCAAGAGTCTCCAATTTCTGGAGGGACTAGGCAGAGAGAAAAGAATATTTCAGTTTTTCCTACAGAGGTGTAATTTACCCAATTGTTCTAAGTCATAAGTAGCTTGAGGGGAAGGGCTTCCCTATGTTTGGGAAAACCATAAACATTATTTACCAGCCCACTCGGTAACTAATCCTTTTGCTAACTTTTTATGAAGCCATCAGATTCTCCATTAAGATTTTAACATTTCTTAACCAGCTCAGCTGTATGATATGAAATTTATCAGAGACCTGTATTTGTCAAAAGGGGTCCTTCACATAAGTCTTCTTGAAGATGAAGTACCTTTGCAAAAGCATCAGAGTACAGCAGCAGAAAGACTTAAAAGGGCTCAGTTAAGCATCTGACTGCAATGTAATTGGTAAAGAAACTTGGTTACAATAACCAGGATTACATTTAACTTGACTGATTACATTTAATTTAACATACCAAATAATCCTAGTTAAATATTTCTCTCTGAGATGCCTCAGGGGCCCTCTGAAGAATCTCAAAGTTAGCTGGAGATCAAAAGAACCTTTAGAAACTGCCAAACAATACTTACTCATTTTATACAAAGTGAAAAGATTTCAAGGGCACATAGGAATCTGGTCTTGCCCTAGCCCACTCCCAACAAAATCCATTTACCCAAATAGATTTAACCCAATCTTTGAAAATCCTGATCATGCACAACTTTAAAAACATGTGCTTTCTTATGGAGAATTATTCCTAAAGAGTTTACCCAAAAGCTCTTATCTCACTTGCATTACTTAACAGTGATGACTCTAAAGACATGTCTATATTAATCAAACCAACAAGCTTAAGCCACCTTCAGTAGCAGATATTAATTCAATACTGAATATTTCCCAGATCATGTGGTCCTAAAATTTATCTTGGCCATTTTTCTAGACATTTAGATATAATTTGTAAGTGTTTACTTTTAAGTCAATTAGATAGAGCTCATTTACAAGTTAACTTTTATGTAAAGACTGAACCAGAGATCTGAATTTTTTTGCTTGAGTTTAAAAAGGCCTTCTTTCCCTGCCTTTTTCTTCAGTCTCAGGAACTAGAGATGGTCTAGATAAAATAAGTGTTCTGGCGGGCCCAGGCACAGGGGGAGAGAAATAACAATTCCTTTTCATGGGGAAATAGCTGAAGATCTTCCAATTTTGTAAAAATACCCTGGGTGGGGTGTTATAAGATGGAACAGAGCTCTGATCACCCATAGCAAGGCTAGTCCAGAAGGGAAAATCCCAACCAACATTCTGCCACAGGCAAAACCAGACACAATAGGACGGATTCCCTGGTGTTGTCACACGTGAGCCCTGTTAGTGAGCCCTGTTATTCAAAGACGTCTCAACCGGTCAATGTACTGACATGCATACTTACAACAAACATGGTCCCACGAACAAAACATGTACAACTCTTTTCTCAGTCTTCCTTATTTTCCTTTCCCTTCAGAAACAACCAGCTCTAGGCAAAATGACTTTCCTTTCTCTTTGTACCATCAGCTTGTTACCTAGCTGCTCACTTTTATTATGTAACTGCGTGAATGCTTGAACATATGGAATTTCTCCTGTCTTTCTATTCCTATGACAAAACAGCTCTAGCTGGAGAATAGTATAATAATTTAGGCTACCATTCAAAGACCATCTTTCCTCATTTGGGCTTCCCTGGTGGCGCAGTGGTTGGGAGTCCGCCCGCGGATGCAGGGGACACGGGTTCGTGCCCTGGTCCAGGAAGATCCCACATGCCGCGGAGTGTCTGGGCCCGTGAGCCAGGGCCGCTGAGCCTGCGCGTCCGGAGCTTAAGCTCCGCTAAGCTCCGCAATGGGAGAGGCCACAACAGTGAAAGGCCCGCGTACCGCAAAAAACAACAACGAAAGAAAACAAAGACCATCTTTCCTCATTTTCAAGAATGTACGTTGGCCAAACAGAATTACAATAGAATTTCATTTTTTTCCTAGTTATAGGTTTAGAATTATAGGTCGATGAGTCTGCCAGGATTTTTCCCAGGGGGCTATCAGATGGAGAAAGAGGAGGAGGAGGAGAAGGAGGGGAAGGGGAAGAGGAAGAAGGAGAAGGAGAAAAAAAGAAAACGGAGAAGAAGGAGAGGAGGAAGAAGGAGGAGAAGGCAAAGAAGAAGAAGGAGAAGAAAAAGAAGGAGCACTTCCTATATTTGATTGATAGAACACTCATGAGCGGACTGAAAACAAAACAGAACCCTCGCCAGCAGACGGAAGCCTTATGCCAGAAAAAAACAGACAGCACAAAGCTCAGAGTGGTTGCTTCCAAGTCCTACTTATCCCATGACCTTAGTCTAAGCTGCGCCTTACAGATGGGATTTCTGAAACAGAAAATCCCCAGATGGGAACCAAACGTTCCCCAGATGGAACCAAAAGTTCTTCAGAGGGACAAAATTGAAGGAGCCTGGGAGTGCACTCCCAGGGACTTACCCAGATTCTGGCAGCAGTGTTGCGACATCAGACGCTATCTTTTCTGCTTCCCCAAAACAATTCCTAGGAGTAGGACATCCAGGGCGGTCCAGGCAGGAGGAAGAGAGGAAGAGAGGAAGAGAGGAATGTCCTCAAGGCAAAAAGGGCCTTGGCAGTTGCTAGGGCGGTCCCTCTTCCTCTGTCTATTCCCACCTCAGAGTTCCAGCTGCCAGGATGGCAGACAGGGTTATGACTGGGGGCTCGGCCTCCAGGCAAGCATCCCAGGTGATCTGGCTTCTAGGGACACCCCCCCCCCCCGGACCGTCCCCAAGGCAGTCCCTTGGTGATCACCAAAATTGTTACCGAAAGCTTGGCCTCTCTGTATACCCGTGCCAAATCGAATCTCGGGACAGAGTTTTGGGTGAAGTAGAAGAGGATAGCTCTATTACTTTGCCAGGCAAAGGGGGACACAGTGGGCTCCTGCCCTCAAAAATTGTGTGTCCCCTGTTTGTTCTTTTAATGTACAAAACCCTGAAATTCGTGGGATCTACTTTCAGAGATGAGTTAAATAGTCACACATACTTTGGTTTTGGCTTTTGAACATTTAACTCTTTAATGCCATTGAAATTTCTTTAGTACAAGTATGGAATGTAATATAAATAAAGCATAGGATAAGTTAGAATGTAACTTAATTTTATTTCACACACTCTTCGGAAGTTTTTCCAATTCTCTTTCAGTAATCCTTCCTTCTCCATTGACTTGTGATGTCTTCTTTATTATATATTAAGACTTCAAGTATACTAAAATCTGTTTCAGGGCTTTTTCTTTTTCATTAACCTATATGTCAATATCATGCCATAATAAACTATTTTAATTATTGTAGTTTTTTATGTTTTGATAATTAGTAGGCTAAATCTCATAACTTTTATTTTTAAAGTGTTCTTAAAAGATTCTGCCCATTTAGTCTTCCAGATTAATTTTTTAACTTAAAAACAACCCCACTAGGATTTTGATTAGAGTCGCTTTAAACCTCAAAATTAATTTTGTTCCCTTATTGATTTAACAATTACAAGTGCCTGCCTTTGACTTACTCATCTCTGTAATAGGTAGCTAGCTGTCGGTTCTAATCAACACTACGTTGTCACCTTTCGGCAGTTCATTTGAAATTCAGCCTTTGGTAATTTGAAATATCCTCTTGAGTCAAGTGGAGGGGGTATATTTCACTAGTAAATTTTCTAAGATTAGCTATTTAAAGGGGTTTTTTCCTAATGGTTTCTTCTGGGAATGACAATTTAGGTAAATAATCCTTGGAAAACAACCCTTGATTTGAGTCTTATCTTTCAATTGTCTGGGTTTTTGTTGTTTCATTTAGAAAAACCTAAGCAGCTCTGATTTGTAATCCTCTAAAGTGTGTAGTCCTTCCACCTTCTCCTCCCTTGTTGGCTTACAGATTCATTTCTTTTTCTTTGTAGTTTAGAAATGTTAATTGACTCTGCCTTGTTGTCAGTCTCTAATTGTTAATTTTGTTTAGAACTCCATCATCTTTCTATGTCTCTGACCTTTCTCTTTTTGTTTTTTTTTGAAATTTTCGTCTGTTGTTTTCAGCTTTATACCATCTGTTCTGTGTTTTGAAATCCCGATTATTGTAGGTTGAATCTCCTTGCTCTGTTCTCCAATTATTTAATTTCTATATCATTTCATATATTTGCATAACTATTCTGTTCTCAAATTATTTAATTTCTATATCACTTCATATATTTGCATAACTATTCTGTTCTCAAGGTATTTCACAATTTTACTTTCTTTTGTCGTTGAGTTATCTGCAATGTCATTTCTGCTTTATACAGCTTCAGATGGTATCCTTAATTCTTCAGTTTCCATTTTCATTACACTGAATTTATTTCTATCTTGAGCCATTCTTGTTTAATATAACTTGTGTTTTTGAAATCTGTGAGTTTCACCTGTTCTTTAAATACTTAATTGTTTTTCAATCATTTCTTAATTTTTTAAAAAACACTAAAAATAAGCGAATTTGCATTTTGATTCTTCTTTGTTTTCCTTTCCAAAATGCTTTTGGTTGCAGATTTGTTGTTAATTAATTCTTCTTTCATGTTAATGAACTGAGATTTGCTGGCATTGAAAATTTTTCATTATAGGTTATTATAATTGGCATTTTAATAAGGCTTGAAGAAAAGAAGTTCCTGACCCTGTTAATCCTTCTTCTGTCTTCCAGAAGTTCAGTGTTGCATTCCTAACTACTTTATATAATGCCTGATGCATCACTGTGTGAAAATAGCTGATTAAATGTCCTTTGACAGTGATATTTTTCTTCTATTTTAGGGGCTTCACTGTGACTTTGCTTGCCTGATGTTTCAATACTTAGTAAATAAGCCTTCAGAAGAAAGGGTTAGGGAGATCATTGTTAATGCTGTTGAAATTGAGCAGGTAAGCAGGAAAGCTTACATAATTAGCACATCTCTCTTTCTTTGATGTTTGTACCATTATTTCATTAGGTTGACACATGAAATTGCCATTTTGTAGGTCAAAATAGGTATCAGCAATATTATATGGTCAAGCTGGCAGTACCAATAGATGATGTATTGCAGTTATTATGTCAACTTATAATTTGGTTTATAAGTCAGTCTTTATTATATATTAAGATCTTATGTATACTATAATTTGTTTCAGGACTACTTTTTTGTCTCATTGATCTGTCAAATTTCATGCCATAACAAACTATTTTAATTATCTTAGCTCTCTAGGTTTTTAGCTGCTAGAGGGCAGTGATGGTTTCTTGTTTTGTATTCTTAAACTAGCAGGGTATCTAGCTTGAAGCATGCATCAAATGTTCACAGAATGAATAAATAAATGAATTAGTGAATAGTAAAGTATGATTTAGGGCATGTAAAGATCTCTAACTGGAAAGACCTGGATGCTTCACTTAGAGTACTTTTATCATTTTAAAGAACTAGTTGAAAAGTAAAATAAGTTTTTAAACTTCTTTTTAATAGTGCATACTTTAACAGCCATAGTTTTCATATTGAGAAGAGAGAAAAGGCATAAATCTTGAATCACTTTTAGAACTAAATCCAAATGGTTAATATGTTTTTATTTTTTCTTTATTAAAACTTTACCACTGTGTTTCAATATAATTGGCGTTCAGTTTATCTCCCAATTCCCAGATCCATTTCTATTTCTTTCTCATTTTCTCTATTAATTGAGCTTTCTCTCTTTCCCAGTTCCCTTTCATAGTCATGTTCCCCACAGCAATCATCTTAGGTGAATCTTTTTCTGGGTATTTCAGAACAAAGTATCTCCTTTTTTTCTATTGAGAAAGCATAAAAATTCAGGTCCTGTAAGTGCTACTTTAAAAAATGCCGGTAGTGTAATAGTTTCAATTTACTTTGGCTATATGAGAATGTGAAATAATAATGTGAATAGTAACACCCCAAACATTTTTAAGCAAATGAGCGTTGTTTGCCATGTTGAAAGAATTTATCCTAGTGTACTTTCCTTGAACAAGATCAGTGACTTAGAAGATTAATAAAATTAGAACCCTCTTTTTATGTGGAAAACACATACAATTTATTGTTCTTTCTTTCTACTTTATTCTGTTTTTCTTTATATCTCAGGAGTTTTTAACAGAAGCCTTGCCAGTTGGCCTCATCGGAATGAATTGTGTTTTGATGAAACAGTATATTGAATTTGTAGCTGACAGATTGCTTTCAGAACTTGGATTCTCAAAGGTAAGGTGTTTAAAACGTATCACTGCTAGCTAAAATGTTATAGTGAGGTAAGGCCTCTAAAATACGTACTATATTTCACTGAAAGCTTTTGTAACATACTAGTCTATTTTTTTTAATTGTCCACAACAGCCTTGTTTTACATCAACAAATTGATTTTACAAAATCCTTAAATGAAACTTAAATGAAATTCATAACAGAAGTACATGCTGATAAATCTTAGAACTAATAAGCTCAATAAATTACATTGTAATACATAATTGTAGGTATCTGTTTAACAGGACTATCTTTAAGTAATTGGATTCAATATGCAAATATGTTTACCCTCAGATAAATCCCCATGTGTCTATATTATAATTTGTGGGTTAATGCTTTTAAATAGGAAATCATTATTAGGAAGACATTAACTGTCATAATTTGACTCTTTGAACTCAGTTGTCTTTAAGTTATTTCTGTCATTTTGTTTATCAGAGATAATGTACCTGAATTTTCATGTGTGCTTTTCACATGACTTAAGAGGTGGAGGCTGCAGCCAGACTACCTGGGTTTGAATCCTGATTCCACCACTTTCTAGCAATGTGACCTTAGGCAAGTTGCTTAACAACTGTCTCAGTTTCCTCATCTGTAAAGTGAAGATAATAATAATCCTTACTACAAATTATTGTTGATGAGTTGGTATACTTAAAGCACTTAAAATAGTGTCAGACATATAGTAAATGAACACTAAATGGTCATGTTGTATTCATCATAAGTGGAACATTCACAGAAATTTACTATGTACTATAATATGTTAATTAGAAATTATAGGTTTTGATTTCTCAGCATGGAAATGGAAGTTTAAATTAATGAGAAGAATTATGAAATCCATGATGCTGAGGTAATCATTACCTTTCTTGGTAATACATTTATTTTCTGGTAACTACAAAAATACTGTGATGAAAAAGTCAGATGGGGCAAAGATTTTTTGTAATTATAAACTGTAAAATATCACTATTTATATATTTTAGTTGCAAGATCCTCTCTTTTTACTGATCATTAGTGAGAGAAATAAAGTTTATAATTACATTAATATGATCTCTGAAATTTATAAACTATGCATTAAAAGAAATTGTTTTTTTTCCTAAGTTATACAATATGTTTGTTATAGGAAAGTTAATTTGTTTACTTAAACCTTAAAGTGAACTCACTATCCTTTAACCCACCACTATATCCTCACACCCACACATCCACATTCTCCTGCTTATTGGAAAACTACACACCCCTGAGTCTAGTTTTTCCTTTGGGAACTTGCTAACTCTAGATATATAAAACATGCCTCCTAAGAAGAAAATCTGGATGTAGTATAAAACATTATTTTTCCACAGGCCTTCAAAATATCTCAATAAATTTCAAAAAGCAGATTATACTGACCTCTTAGATTTAATGCAATAAAATTAGAAATTAACAATAAAAGATTACCAAAAAGTTCCATCTTCTTAGAAGTTGAGACTATATTCTTTAAAATGAGAGTAAAAATGAAAATATAAACTAATAGAAAATATAACCTAAATGGCATTAAGATTACTATATATCACAACTTGCAGAATGCAGCCAAACAGATCCTCAGAGGAAAATTTGTAACCTTGAATGTCTATTAAGAAAGCAAGACAATTTAAAATACATGAACTAAACTTTGAACTCAACTACAAAAAGAATTATTCTTATAATGCTAGTTTTTGGTAAAATAAGAGATTATTTAAATTAGCAAATGGTTGTCATTTATACAGAATTCTAAATAGAAGCCACATTAATGTTGTTTTCAACTTTTCTTTTAGTTTTGGATTAGTCAATAAATATTTGAGTACTTCTATGTGTCAAAACCAAGCTACTTAATTTAGGTTGGTCTTAGTTACTTTGTCCATGACATGAATGTCTTGGATCAGATTTTTTGGAAGATACCCAGTTTTAAAATCCAGTGAATCTATGACTTGTTCTGTGCTCTTTCCACTGTATCCTGCTGTGAGTGATAACTCACCTTTTCACTGCCTCTTAGCAGTATTTCTGACAGGCAATTTCACAGAGTTCCACAGCTCAACCACGCCCAGCATATGTACTTTTTCTGGAAAAAAAATACATATAGCTTTTTTAAGATATAAATCACAGAACATGCAGTTCACCTATTAATAAATGTACAATTCAATGGTTTTAGTATATTTGCAGAGTTGTGCAGCTATCACAACACTTTGAGAATATTTTTATCACCCCACAAAGAGACTCTATACCCATTAGCAATCAGTCATTTCCTTTTCTTTCCTCCATCCCCACCATAGCCCTAGGCATTATTAATTTTTTGTCTCTTTAGATCTGCCTGTTCTATAAATCCCATTTCATATAAATGGAATCATACAATATATGATACATACCATATACTGGTATATGGTATATACAAAGCCAGTATAATGTTTTCAGATTTCATTCATGTTAACATGTATCAGTGCTTTATTCCTTATTATGGCCAAATAATATTCCATTGTATGATTATACCAAATTTTATTTATCCATTTATCGGTCGATGGAGATTTGGATGGTTTGCTTTTTTGGCTATTATGAATAATGCTGCTATGAGCATTCATGTATAAGTTTTTGTGTGAACATATGTCTTCATTTACCTTGGATATATAACTGGAAGTGAAATTGCTGGGTCATATAGTAACTCTGTTTTTAATCATTAGAGGAACTACCATACTCTTTTCCAAAGCCACTGCATCATTTTACATTAACACCAGCAGTATATGAGGGTTCCAGTTTCTCCACATCCTCACTAACACTTATTATCTTTTTTTCCTTCCAGTGTTATTGAGATATAATTGACATACAGCACTGTATAAGTTCAAGGTGTACAGCATAATGATTTGACTTACATACATCATGAAATGATGACCACAATAAGTTGTCTTTTTTATTACAGCCATCCTAGTAGGTGTGAAATGGTATCTCATTGTAGTCTTGGTTTGCATTTCCCTAATGGATAATGATTTTGAGCATCTTTTCATGTGCTTATTGGCCCTTGTATATCTTTTTTTAGAGAAACGTTTGTCCATTCAGATCCTTTGCCCATTTTTAATTGGGTTATTTGAATATATTCTTATCTGTGGTATTCCTAATTCCTGCTGGAATATTCCTAATTTTAAAAAATCCTCTTTTATTGTTCTTCATGGATCACGGAAATATCTCCATTTCCATCAAGCTTTATCTCCAGGCCTGCCTCTTGAATTCAGAAGCAGTAAAAAAGTTTTGTCAACTTATGTGCCACTTTTTGTTTGGGGTTACTATGGACAGCATTTATTCTGTCTTCCCCAATCATGGTCCCTTAACATCAATTTGATGATTATATGTTCTCTTATGAACTAAGAAACATATTTATGTCCACAGTACATTGTTGGTAATTTAATATTTTGTAGTATCATGTAGATGTGACTATCTAATGGTAATACCTGTGAAAAATGCCTATAATACCTATGGTGTTTTAGATTTCTCAAGCTGTGAAGACATTTTAGTCATTTTAGTTTGGCATTAAATCTTTCATTTCCATTTTAAAATAGTCTTTTTTTTTCTTTCTGCTTCTTTGAATACCAGAGATGCTCGTATAGTTTCTTTAAGAGGTTAATAGGTGATCTTAGTCATCTTAAAATGTATCAGCCTTGAGTGCTTCCAGGACCCTAGGGAATAGTGTGATCTTAAGGTGACTAGACAGGTGTTGGGAGACCTGAGTTATCTATTGTTCTTCTTGTGGGATATAATTTGGCTTCTTCAGAATGTCTAACAATATTTCTTTTCTTTTCAGGTTTTTCAAGCAGAAAATCCCTTTGATTTTATGGAGAACATTTCTTTAGAGGGGAAAACAAATTTCTTTGAGAAACGAGTTTCAGAGTATCAACGTTTTGCAGTTATGGCGGAAACTACAGATAATGTCTTCACCTTAGATGCAGATTTTTAAAACCCTCCCCATACATATCTAAACTTATCATTGGTAAATAGCAGTCTATTTTTCTCTGCTTAAAAAAAAAAAAAAACCCTAAAACATCTTCTTTAGGGCACAGGAGTTTGCTCAAAAGGAAATCCAAATATCAATCAAGTTGCATTTATAGAAATATGCTTTAATCTTCCTGTTTAACAGTCAGAGTATGACCTCTAAATGCTTTTGTTCATCGCTAAAATAAAAGATGGCACTATATTTGTTAAGAGCATGGCGTGGGGGGTCAGATAAGAGTTTGAGATTCTGTCCTACTTTGTGTGACCCTTGGTAAATCAGTTAATCTCTCTAAACCTCAGTGTACTTATCTTTAAAAGGAATGTAATAGTAGGTCCTAAATTCATAAAGTGTGTATGAGGATTAAGATGCAAAATCAGTTCTTAGCCAATACTGCTGTTGCAGCCTCCTCCTCCTTCCATCTCCCCCTCCTATTATTATTATTGTTGTTGTTAGTAATAGTATTAATTGCAGTGATGTGATAAAATACTCCCATCTCCTCAAAGTAATTGTGATTCTAGGTCCTAAGATCTAGACTTAGATCTTTGTATTTTTAAGGTTTTAGGAAGAACATAAAGATTTCCTTAAAAAGATTATAATTTTCATTAACATGAGAATAACTTCTTTGAATTTCTCAGTGTGTAGTTAAGGAAATTTAGTTCTAAGTTGCTTCGGGCAGGATACTTATGGAGTGGAATCTAGGAGGTTATCATGATAGTTGACCTTGTAAGCAAAATGATTCTGCTCCTTCAGAAATTAAAAGGGTAATTTTAGCCAGACATAGCCCTGGAATGTTTAAAACCAGGGTGAATTAGCTAGAATAGCATTTCCCAAAGAGTATTGTAAAAGCTGTTAGCCCCTCTAGATATTTTGTGGGGTGGTGGGGAGAGATTCTGTGGTCAAATGAGTTTGGGAAATATTGTACACTCCATTCCTCTTTAGAATGTATAGTCAGTACATCAAAGACTGACAAATTCTGCAGTACATAAACTGATTTGCCCCTGCATATTGCAAACCTACTTAACAAAGATCTGTTTTTCACCTGTTAACATCTCACCTAACTATTGTTCTTCAGAACATAGGTTGGAAAAAGCTGGCCTAGATAACCGTTCTATACATGGAGGAAGGGCCTGTGGACCAAGCAAGGGAGAACCTGGTAGGGATTATTGAACCATTTCAACTTTGTGCCAAGCTGAGGAATGTACCTGTGATTGACCTCAGCTATATTTCTTATACTCCCACAACTCTTATATGCTGTTATGAGACTTAATTCTTTTATGGAACGATGCCTGCTGCATGATAGCAGATGGTTAGGGAGACTGAGGAAAGGCCAGCATCTGAGAAGTCTGCTCCCTCTATCATAGGGAACTGTCAAGAGGTAGCCTGAACCCAAGCAAGCAGTGGGGTTCCCCACTCACAGCAAATCATTTTATACAATTCTGGTTAATAAGGTTTAGAAATTTTCTCTTTGCATAAATTTTTGCTCCATTCATTCCACAACTATCTAATGGATTAAAACTGGGAGTTTTCAAGTGGATGCAAAAGGAACAGGCCATAACTTTATCTGTTAGAGAGGATATCAGAAACTTGAGCTATTTTGGCCTATAATAATACCATTTATCTGTTCAAGGCTTCATAGTTTGCTGAGTGTTTTTGCATCACCTCATTTGATCTCACAACAGCCTTATGAGCTTGACAAAGCAGGTAGTATTGAAATTTTTTTTTTTTTTTTTTTTTTTTTGCGGTATGTGGGCCTCTCACTGTTGTGGCCTCTCCCGCTGCAGAGCACAGGCTCCGGACGCGCAGGCTCAGCGGCCATGGCTCACGGGCCCAGCCGCTCCACGGCATGTGGGATATTCCCGGACCGGGGCACGAACCCGCGTCCCCTGCATCGGCAGGCGGACTCTCAACCACTGCGCCACCAGGGGAGCCCAGGATTGAAATTTATAGATGGAGAGAATGAGGCTCAGCAAAGTTCAATGACTTGGCCAAGATCTGCTCATACTCACTGTCCCTACAATATATTTTTTTTTCTTAGAAGTTGTCTTATTTCTGATATTTAGTCCTTTGCCATCCATCTTCACTTCGTTTTCCCTATTTTTCCATTAAACTGTCACATACTTTAATTAAGGTACCATATACATTCATTAAAGTATCATAGTATCATAAACATTTTAACTATATTCAGGAAATATGTTCAAAGACATTCATCTACTGCCATACAAAAACTTACATTTAAAATTGATCGGTAGTGACATCAGAATGCAAGAAAAAAAGTTTTATATTGCATATTCCCTTTGTTTTGAATCCAAATCTTTCTCAGAGGTGATTACAGGTGCCTTAACATGAAGCTTATTTATCGTAGCAATAAACCTAACTGTATTGAGATGACATTTTAATACTGAAATACTGGATTTTTAATACACTGGTTTATTATATTCAGTATTCTATCCCCTTTTCCTGGCTTCCAGGTTTCATATTTATTTATTATGTTTAGTGTTTTGGTTCTTAGTTCTTAGGGAATCAAGAAGTTGTGGAATCTCTTTTTAATATTATCTGACAGGCAAAGAAAAAAATTCAGAGTATGTTTATAACTTTTGTTTTAACAGCACATGTATT
Organism: Globicephala melas; assembly: GCF_963455315.2. NCBI lineage: Eukaryota > Metazoa > Chordata > Mammalia > Artiodactyla > Delphinidae > Globicephala > Globicephala melas. The sequence continues at coordinate 45,569,065 of NC_083330.1, read as the reverse complement.
TAAATCATTGCTATAGTAAAGTTGGTTATTTAAGAATGTAAAAACTAGTTGTTTGATGACAAATTGCATTTATTAAAAATATTTCCTTGTAGCCATGTAGAATCATGACTTGGAAGGACTCAGGAAGACTGATCCAGTGCTTTCAGACACGGCTGTTTTGCTGTTCAGTTACATACAAGAATAAACAATTATTCTTACAGTTTAAGCTTACCTCAGTCATGTCTTTATATACGAAATTTTTCCCGTTCTCTCATTTTGGAACATGCAAAATTTTCAGCTCCTTTTGCCACTTTGGTTTTCATTTGTTAATGGAAAATGTAATTATAGAGAAAACACAACAACTTGTGTATTTAAAAAATAAATTCTTTCATATTCAGAATTTTGCATTTTACATTTAAATATGCAAACGTCATACCGCAGAATTCCCAAATTGCATTTGTGCAGATTAAGCTAAGGGCTGAATGTCACTAACTGACTTTCGGTGATAAAGAGAGCTGCTGCTGCTATAAGAATGCCAGTTGAATCCTGTAACCAGCTATTATGTTTTTGAACTAAGTTGAGTGAACTGGTAGCCAACTCAGGAACCCTTCCTCAGCAGAAATCTGCATGCGTAGCACAGAAGTGAAATCTGTATATCTTTGTTTTTCCCACCCTTCAAATGGTCTGCTCCTGTTCAGACAGCAACAGGTTTGAAGGAAAATCTGATATTTCTGAGGCATTAGGACAAAAGAATTTAAGCCTTTAAATTTGGGGCTTAATTCTGTTAAAGAAAATACAGGTGAAAATGAAAGGCTGAAGAATTTTTTTTGTACAGGTAAAAGCATAACAATTCAGTCTTTTTCTAAGTTTCCAGGAACCTTAACTTACATATCTGTTTTACAACCGTGTTTTGATTTTTCCAAATGTCTGGTCATTTAACAAAGCTAGTATCTACTGTTTACATAGAAAGGTTTATTAGGTGTGGTGTACTTAAATATTTTTAATATATTTTACATTATGGTCAATCCAGCCAATCCTGCATATATAGAATTTGGTTTTTTCCCCAGAGAAATGAGTTGTTCTGTTATTTTATTAGTTTAGTACGTTAGAATAAACTGTATCATAGCTACATCATTTTGTGTATGTCATTTTTGAGTAAGAATGTTTCTTTGTAAGTGCAGGGGCTATCCTAGTAAAGGAATGTATATATTTTCTATTTGAGTATACAGATAAATACATATTGGTATTACTATGTTTAACTATTCCTCCTACCACTCTTCTTTGACCTAAGTGGGAACCCCCGCAGCTCTCTCTCATCTACTTTCTCCCAATCCGTGAGCCTGCCTTTCTTTGTGTCTCTTTGTATCCAGCTGAGATTCTACAATCTATTCTATTACTAGTCGTAACATTCTCTATCAATACCCTGAACTGTGTTCTTCATCTGCATTTCTACCTTACATAGAAAATTCAAAGAAATTCCTCCACCCTGTTATGAAGCCACAATCCAGTTTTTCCATGTTTGCACCCCACCAGCCAAATACTGCTAGAGAAAAAGTCATGTAAGACAAATTGGATTTACTATACATTCATGATTACCTACTGTCTTAGTCCATTGGGCTGCTATTAAAATCTACCGTAGAGAGGGTAGCTTAAACAAGACATTTATTTCTCACAGTTCTTAAGGCTAGGAAGTCTGAGGTTAAGGTGCTGACAGATTCAGTGTCTGGTGAACCTTGCTTCCTGGTTTATAGACAGCTGTCTACTGGCTGTGTCCTCACATGGAGGGAGTGGTAACGGAGCTCACTGAGGGCTCTTTTACAAGGGCACTAATCCCATTCATGAGGGCTCTGCCCTTATGACCCAATCACCTCCCAAAGGCCCCACCCCAAATATCATCATATTGGGGAATTAGGTTTCAACATGAATTTTGGTGGGACACAAACATTTAGGTTTATAGCACCTCCATCAGCATTGTCTGACAATCATACTACGGTTTCCTGGTAAACTTGTTCTCCATTCTCCTCAATTGCTTTTTCACGCTGTTTCCTCTGTCTGCTCCTACCCTGACTCCCCAAAGAGGAACCTATATCATCTCTTTTTCTCTTTGCACTATGGGCACAACAGAGAGATTCTCAGAGTCAGCAGAAAATTTTGACAATTTAGGAGTTCTAAATCTAGAACCTAAGAACTTGGCAGTAGAATCCAAGATACCAATTTCTGTGCATGATTTCTGTTCTGTGCAGTCATTACAATCAGAGTGATTAAGGAGAATATCTGTTTTGCCCTCCCTTCTGGGAATAACAGCCACTTGATTCTGGGAGCTGTTGCTCCCACTCCCACCATGTGGTTCTTGCAGGGCTGCCAATGCTACTTCATCTGCACAATGTGTACTTCATATGTTTGGGCACAAGTGTGAGGCATGTGATCCAGGCGGGGCCGGGTCCTTACCTAAGGTTTTCTAATTGAAACAAAAGGAAAAGGATCACTTTTATTCTAACAACAAAACTAGAGAAAGTGTCCTACCTCTAACTCCCCCTGAGGTCCAATCTTATCCCAATTCTTTGTAACCTTTCATTGTCAAGGTAATAAATGCCTACGTTTTGCCTAAGATAGTTCAAGTTAAGTTTCTTGATTGGCAACCAAAAAGACCCTAAAAGCAGAAACTGGTTGCTGGAAACAAAACAAAAAGTGATTGGCAAGAACCAGGGTGTTCATGTGTGCATCAGTCCAGGAGCTGAGAGCCTGGAGTTTGCACCTTGAGCCCAGGGATTGCACCTTGGGTGGACCCTGAGAGCCGGGTGTTTGAATCTTCAGTGAAAGTGAAGTACTGTCTGGAGGACAAGGTGAAGAGTAGGGGAGGGAGGTAGAGCTGAGTTGTGAGTCTCAGAAGAGCAGGGTTTTTACAGAAGAATGTAGTGTCCGTGGTCTGCACACTCATCCTGCAATAAAAAACAGCTGTCCTTGTTTTACGTGGCCTTTTCAGGTGACTTGTGCATCTGGGCTTTCTGCAACCGTACGCCACCTCTCACAACCACATCTGCGCTCTGTTCGTTTCTCCAAGTTGGCGTGTTTACACATCATAGGGAAAGAGAGCATCGCCAGTTTGTGTGAGTAATGGTCAAAGAGAATGTTCTTGATATTGTCTCACCAGTAACAATAGTGTCCAAGCTCTAAGAGGAAAAATGTGTGCTTCACTGTATCTTGAACATTTAATTCTCAACAAAATAATATTTTGTACATACCTTAGCATTTATAAGGTGATTTTTGCAATCATATTATTCCAATCATTTCATTGGTTCCCTAAGTTTATGAGGAACTACTGTGTCATAATAATAGTTTATAAGGGATCTGAGGCTTAGACAAGTTAAGTTACTTGCCCAAGCCCATGCAACGAGTAAAAGTTAGAGGCAGGACTCCAACCCAGCTGTCATGGCTTTAAATCCCATCATTTTTTCACTGAGTATACCCAAATTTCTATTCCTACTACTACTGGAAGCCTTTGGCTTCCTGCGGGTGGTACCTGCTCCGGAAGATCCTGGAAATGTTTTGCCTGAGGTCGCATTTCCTGACTTCCTCATGGTGGAGCCCTTGAGCCACTGGTTTCTAAGCCCAGAGGCTGCTCCTTTGCTGTGGAGCTAAGGAGTTAGATTTTGAAGAAAGATGACTGTTTCCAGTCCAGCTTGGGCTGCTTGGTCAGAGTGAGGCCTCTGGAAACATAGAAGGAATTCACGCTCAGCACTGGCCCTTTAGAAGGGCAAACTCCCAGCAAAAGCCCACAGGGAACGTACCCCCTGGCTGACTGTATAGAGATGAAAGTCTAGATGACAGTGCCACAAAGGAAGCCCTGCATTTTAGCACCAACTGAAGGAGGAAGATCCTCTTTCCATAAACGGTGCCAAGCAGTTATGAAACAACTGACAAACCACACACCCTTGTGAGGCATCAGAGCCTCGGACTAGTCGCAGAGTCCCTTTGGCTTCTCCATGAGTTGGAGGGAGGGTGTGGTAGAGAGGAGAGGGGATGGTGGAGAGGGGAGGGAGGGTCAGAAATGGCAGAAAGGTGGCGCTTACCCTCTAGTCCATTCTGGGAGGATCTGGGGATGGAGGGAACATACTAGCTCTTGTCTATTGTACCTGAATAGGTCACGTGAGTTCCTTTGGCCCTGGATACCTGCAGCTCTCCTCTGCCTTGGTCTGAGGAGGGTGATCTATGTGGTCGGGGCAGGACGGGGGTATTTTCACAATTCGGAAATGGGAAGCAGGTTTCCTGGGAGTTAGGGGCCATTAAAAGATGCTTCATCCTATGAAGCCTAAATCTTCTTTTTTCCTTAACAATTCCTTTATTTTTGAGGCTTTAGGTCTATTACTTGGGAGTGAATCTGTGTCCAATCCTGTATTATTATTCCCTGTGAAGAGCAGGGCCCCACTGGCAACACTTTACACCTGCTGCACAGCTACAGGCTTGTTAAAACACAGAGTGCTGGGCCTCACAGTGTTTGATTTGCTGGTGTGGATGAGCTCAAGAATTTGCATTTGGAAATTCCACTCCTGGGTATATATCTGCTGGTCTTGGAGAGTCTTGGGGAGAGGCAGGAGGCAAGTGCAGCTCACCCTGGGGACACAGACACTGGAGGCAGCTACCCCTGGGAGCCCACCACTGGCAGGTACCATTGTGGAATCCTCCCTCTAGCCTCAATCTGTCTTGACCCAGTTAACTCACTTGTAACCCACAGAAAGTACCTCAAAATGTGGGACACTGCTATTGTGAGATGTGGGAGAGCACAGGCTTTAGAGCCAAACTACTTGATTCAAATCTTGGCACTACCAGTTACTGGCTGGATTTTGGCAAGTCATTATCTGTAAAAGTGGGAAGAAAAACAGTGTGGACTTCTTGTGTTGTTGTATAAATATGCAGAACACTTAAAAGCGCGCTGAGCACGTAGTAAGCACTCAATAATTGACGCTATTGTCTTATAGCTTCTGTCTAGCACTAAAATTCTACCTCTATGCCTGGAACACTCCCATTAGTTTAGAGAGACCTTAAAATCAATAGTTCCTGTAAGGCTGAGCTATGGGCCTCTGGCTTTGTCACCTCTAACAATTTCATCATAGTATAGGTTTCATTTCCATCTTACAGACTGATTTTTCAATTTTTTAGTATAAATTTCTAACTGGTCTTAGTATCTAGCATTTTAGTTGGCTGGGAAATATACTTGTGTGTTTCCTTAGCAAATAAGACAGCTTTACTCTGCCTACAACATTAGGAGCAAGTGAAATTCAGTTCACTGTAATTATCTATAAGGTGTAACATCGCTTTCTGCTGTTTTTACGAACATTCCCTTTTAAGGCTAATGCACAAATCACAAGCCTTCATGATGAATAATTCCCATTTGGTTCTATGGGTAGCAAAGTCAAGTAGCTGTAGTGCCACAATATATCGTGGCTCTAAGAAGAAACTTCAATCCCAGTAGATATTATCCTGCTGTTCCTACAATGGATTGAGAGCTTGAGGGTCCAGGTTTGTGGCTCCTCTGCCTTGAAAGCCACTCATTGCACAAGGTGGGATTCAGACTGGCTTTCATTTGCAGTAGGGACCTCAGTTTGAGCCTAGGCACCACCACTGGGATTCAGGCATGGCTGGTATTTTGAGAGAACTGGTGTGGTGGCTCAACTGAAGTTTCTTTGCATGGGGTCTCCTGGGAGAGGATCAACTCTGGGGCAAGGAGGAGACAGATCTGATGGGTTTGACCCAAGTGCTTGGATGGGGCAGAGATTCTGAATGTAGCATGGAGGCCGTTGTGCAAACCCTCTCAGGTAGGACAAGGGTGAAGCTAGAGTTTGAAAGAGTGGTTTTACAGAACCTTGCCCATGTTGGGATACAAACCACACCAAGGATAATACAAAGAGGAGAGGTCCATTCCCCTTTGCAAGCCATCTTGTAATCGACTTTGGTGCCTGGCAGAGCAAGGGGGTGCCTGGTTGTTCCACCTTCTTGCTGTTGTAAATACACACACACACACACACACACACACACACACACACACACACGCATAGACATGTCCATATACAACTTTATACGTTTCCATGATTTTCCCCTGGGACAAATTGGGTCAAAGGATTGCAGAATTCTGAAGCTGTCCTGTTTTTTAAAAAAACTATGTATGGAAGTAAAATATGCATACAAAGACAGGTCTGTCTTTTTTTTTTTCTTTAAAATAATAGAGGGCTTCCCTGGTGGCGCAGTGGTTGAGAGTCCGCCTGCCGATGCAGGGGACACGGGTTCGTGCCGCGGTCCGGGAAGATCCCACATGCCGCGGAGCAGCTGGGCCCGTGAGCCATGGCCGCTGAGCCTGCGCGTCCGGAGCCTGTGCTCCGCAATGGGAGAGGCCACAACAGTGAGAGGCCCGTGTACCGCAAAAAAAAAAAAAAAAAAAGTTTAAAATAATAGAGATGTTTATATATAAAACTTTCTTTTTACTAAAACTAGATATATTCTAAAACCTTTGGCCTCAGAAGAGGAATTTTTGTTTTTATTTTTGTTTTGGCCACATTTCTATTCCTATGGCAGATATGCTTAGCAGTGACCTCCAAAGCCATCCCCAACCCTTGCCTATTTCCAATGACAGAAGTTGGGAAAGCCACGCACTTGCTTTCCCAGATTCCCTTGTAGCTAGGTGTGGCTAAGCAGCCCAGTTTGGCTAATAAAACGTGAAGGAAACCTGCTGGGGTCTTACGGAGAAATAAGTTTTCCTCTCTGCTGAGAGTGAGTCTTATGAAAAGAAAATCTCTCCCAAAAATGCTCCTTTGTGCCCTGCCTTCAAAGAGTTGTGTGAGGATGTAATCCTTGGATCAGCGGCAGCCATCTTGTGACCATGAGGCAACAAGCATGAGGAGAAACAAAAAGGGCAAGATATTGATGATGGGAAGAGGTAAAAGGCAAAAGATGCCTGGGTTTTGAAGATACTGTTATATGGCTAGACCAGCCTTGGAAACTCCTACCTCCTGTTTTCCGTTCCATGAGACAATAAGTACCAAGATTACCTGGGCTATTCTTACTCATGGCTTCTATTACTTATAACAAATGCATCTTAATTGAAACATGCTCCCCTTTTTTAAACAATTCAAAATGAGATCATTATCCTTCTCTTATCCTGCATCCCTCACCCATAGCGTAGTTTCAGTACTCCCACTCTGATTACATTCTTTACAAAACATTTAAAAATGTTAAGACACCCAGGTCCATTTTTCAGCAATTCTGGCATCCTTCACAAATGTCCATTCCCACCTAGCCCTGGTTCAGCTTGGCTTTTCCACCTTTTGGCAGAGGACACAAGGTAACCCTGAGCAGTCAGCTGCCTTCCTTGTGGCTTCACCCTGCCGTCCACCTAGCTCCCCATTCCCCATGGCAGCAAGGCAAGAGAGGGTGTCCAAGGCACTCTTGGGTTCTGCTACGGGGCTGCCCTGCCTGCTTTTCATTTCAGGACTGAACCCCAGCACCCCTCCTTCCTGAGGAGGGGCCACAGTGGATGGGATCTCTGTGCTACTGCCTTTTAACTGAGACCATGTTAGAAATGCTTAATGTTCAAACCGGAAGCTTTGTTCTGAAAATAGTACACAAGGCGCTCGTGCCTGGAATACAAAGAGCTCAGGGATTCTTTCAGATTCAAAGACAGCTGGATTCGTTTTCCCTTCCACAGGTATGTTTGGGCTGAGAGAAATGTTTGATTGTGTTACCCCTGAATGGCTGGTTTTCTGTTGTGATTTAACTAATATTCAAGTTTCCTGTGACAGGAATAAATTACAGGGCTTATTCTATCCTGTAGCCCATACCTTTCACAGGCAGCCTAGTGGGAGACTGTGGAAGTGCGTGTTCATGCTGGGTGGGAAGGGGCAGGCAGATAAGGAATGCCCCCTTCCTGGCTTCGGGCTCAATACCTGAGGAGAGAGTGGAAGGGGGTGTGGCAGAGGCTCAGGTGGAGATACTGCAGGTGCATTTGGCACCAGTATGTGGCACAGTGAAAACAGTACTGGGTTGGGAGTCACAGAGAGCAGTAAGGTGGAAAGATGAAATACAATGGTCAGACAGATGAGAAAGATCTCAGTTCTACCATTTATTGGCCATGTAACCTTGGGTGAGTGGCTTAAACCCCTCTGAACCTCAGTTTTTCTATCTGTAAAATGGGGATGCCTTTTGATTTGAGGTTTAAAAGAGTATGAGGTGAGCAGTTCACTTCAGTAAAATAAGGAACCCGGATCTGAGCTGAGTGTACAAAGGGAAGAGTGCTGAGTGAGTGGAGACAGGAGTAAGGTCTCAGTTTGTGCCTGAGCTGGTCTTGGGGAGTTTTAATTGTTAAATAGTTTAAAGTGGTAGCTGACTCTCCTGTGGTCAGGCCAGGCCTTTCTTAAAGCTGTGTTACTCTCAGGAGAACCACTTGCAGGTTTATTTTATAGAGAAGGAGACTAAGGTCAGAAAAGTCAAGAACCTTGCCCAAGATTCCACAGCTATTGCAAGTTAGAGCAATAGCAACTGGAACTAGACCTAGGCAATCAGTTTTAATTTTAAATCTTCCTTGATAACTTGGCTTTTAAAACTTTCAGCCCACCAAGGGTAAAATGAATAAATTTCAGGCAATCCCCACCCTTGGTGCCCTTTCACCTCCCCTTACTCTCCAAACTTTCTCAACTATGAATTTTCCCACAGCTAACCTCATACTCAGTAGAAAACTTCCCCCCCAACTCAGGAACAAGATAAGGATGCCCACTCACACCACTGCTATTCATCATAGTACTGGAAGTTCTGGCCAGAGTAATTAGGCAAGAAAAAGAAATAAAATGCATCCAAATTGGAAAGGAAGAAGTGAAACTATCTCTTTTGCAGTTGACAATTTTACATATAGATATGAATTTTTTTTTTTTTTTTTTGCAGTACGCGGGCCTCTTACTGTTGTGGCCTCTCCCGTTGCGGAGCACAGGCTCCAGACACACAGGCCCAGCGGCCATGGCTCACGGGCCCAACCGCTCCGCAGCATGTGGGATCTTCCCGGACCGGGGCACGAACCCACGTCCCCTGCATCGGCAGGCGGACTCTCAGCCACTGCGCCACCAGGGAAGCCCTAGATATGAATTTTTAAACTTGTTCAGAATAAAGTGTAAAAGGCTGATGACCTATGAGTATTTTCTCTCAGAAGCATTTACTCTCAAATCAGTGCAGTAAATTCTGCATGTGAAATTTATTGCATCAATCAGCTGGTACAAACTGTTTTTTTTTCTTTTTCGATACGCGGGCCTCTCACTGTTGCGGCCTCTCCCGTTGTGGAGCACAGGCTCCAGACGCACAGGCCCAGCGGCCATGGCTCACGGGCCCAGCCGCTCTGCGGCATGTGGAATCTTCCCGGACCGGGGCACGAACCCGTGTCCCCTGCATCGGCAGGCGGACTCTCAACCACTGCGTCACCAGGGAAGCCCCAACCTTTTTTTTTTTTTTTTTTATTCTTAACTCTTCCATGGCCACTGAAATCACAGTATCCACGGAGTAAACTGCCCTGCCCACATTGTCACATATTGTGTCTTCCCAGGCCCCTTTCTCCTCTTTCTTTCTCCAGTTTCCTCCCATCCTCCTCTTTTCACCTGTTTGAGGGAAGGATGGGCTCTATCAGTGGTTCTTAAAGTGTGGTAGCTGGATAAGCAACATCAGCATTACCTGGAAACTTGTGAGAACACAAATTCTCTGGCCCTGCCCGGGCTTACTGAGTCAGAAAACCTGGGTTGGGGTCCATAGATCTGTGGTTTAATAAGCCTGCCAGGTGTTCTAATGCACACCCAAGTTTGAGAACCACCGGACTATGGAATAGAGTTAAAGCAGTAATTTACGTCTGTCAGAGAATGTTGGAATATTAGCTAAATAACGGTAGGAAATAAGTCAGTGGCAATACAGTCAGACATGTTCCACCTAGAATGCCAACCCCGGCTTAGCTTGGCATCTTGGCAAAGGCTGCCTGTTTGGGCTGTTGCCTGGGCCCTGCCCCGGCCGCCTAGAGCTCCAGGGCCTCTGCCTGGCTCGCTCTTCAACCCCTCTCCCTCTTCCTGGCCCTTCATGCACTATGGCTCTTTCCTAGGCTGAGGAAGCTACCAGCCACCTCAGTTTGGTAACACTGTACTCTAGATAGCTTCCTCCTACCTATCACTCCAGATTTTGGTTCTGTGTCTCTGAAATCTTGGAGGCTCAGCATCTTGAACATTTAGTTCTCTCTTACAAGCGCATGGAAATGATTGCACTGGAGTTCCCATCACTGGAGATGGTTCCTTTGTGTCTTCCCTGTCATTGGGAAACCCACATTTTCTTCATCCAACCCTCAGAGCAATGGCACCTGGCTTATCTGCCTACTTCATTTGTTCAAGGATCCTTTCACTACTGATCTCATTCTCATCAAAGTGCAACTATATGGAGAGTTACGGAGGCCCTCAGATGAGAAGGTGAGGAGGTGGAACTTCTGTTACCTTTGAGACTAGCAGCAGTAAGATTTTCTTCAGAGGTTATTCCTGCTACCAGAGGTAACTTGTGTGAGGCGAGGGACCTGGACAGTGAGCCTTGGCAGTCATGGTATGCAGATTTATTTTCAGCGTGGAAGTTAAAATATCCCCAACTTTTGGCTATATGTGCAAGCCTGGTGGTGTATTACTGTAAGCCAGTGTTTGTCAAAGCTTGGGCCTTAGTTCACTGGCTTGGGAAGTGCCTGAGGGACCTGCTAGAAGATTCTTGGGCCCCACCTTATATCTGCTCATTTACACTTTCTGGGGGTGGTCCCAGAATTCTCATGCTTGGAGAGAATCTGGAAGTAATTCGTTATGTACCCCCCAAGATTTGAGTAGGTGTTAGATTAATTCCAGTCAGGATTTGCCCTGGAATAATCCATGTAATGTGAGTCATGTTGTAACGAGGCTCAGCTGTTATTGTAAATGCCCCCATTTTGTAAATGCTTCTTCTTGGCTGTCAGGAAATCATGGCCGAGTCAGTTTGTGGGCACAAATGAAGCCCCACTAAAGTCAATCTTCCACATTTCCTGCTCTTGCCCTCACCTGTTCCTGTGAAATCCGCAGCCCCAGGTATTTTGAGAGGCTGGCAAAGGTTGCCTCTCGTGGCTCGTGATCCAGGCACAGCCACCACAGGGGTCTGTTGCCATTTCCTCTCTGTCCCTGGCTCCCCCTGACACTGTCCTCCACTCAACAAGAGACTCCAGTGGTGCCCAGTGTGAAAACACCAGTGTCTGTGTCACGGTGTCATCTCCTGGCTCTGGACTTACTGCAGAGGTGGGGAGAATAGTTCCATCTTCAACTTTGCACCTTACTCATCACCAAGGTCCCAAAGCAGTGCTCTGTATGCATAATGTCTTTCAAATTCCCTCATGAAAACAGTTCCTCCAGCATCTGCCTCAAATTTTTCTTCAGAGGGGTTTAAAAATAGTCCTGGGGATTGGGTACATATTCTCTCTCTCTCTCTCTCTCTCTCTCTTTCTCTCTCTGTCTCTCACACACACACACACACACACCAACCACACACACAAATGCCCCTTAGGTCTACCAACCCGTGCAGATAAGCACCCTAACCCATGAGTTCTTCAAGGATCCAGATTCCAGTTGGAACTAAACTAGGACATCCTGATATTTAAATACATGCTGGACACTAAGTTTATTAGAGCCTTTCAGGGCAGGAACACAAAGTCTTTGACTTTAGATTTCCCAGTGCATTGTCTAGTGGTGTAGCCAGGACTCCAGTAGCCACAGAGATCTCCCTCCTTCCTATAGAGCCCCCTTGCAATTGAGAACAGCTGGTAATTTTGCTCTGCAAACTCAGTTCCACCCAAGAAGGTTGATCACAGTGTTCTGAGCACAGATGGCATCTTTGGAGCCCTTTGATGCTGAAGTTCGGCCCACCAGAGAAGAGGTACTTTTTAGAGATAGTTCTGTGGCTAGCAGGGAGAGTCTGAGCAGGACATTTAAAAATGGTAAGTAAAAATGTAATTCTAAGAATTGGTTTTCATTGCATAGCTAAGTGTCTTGGCGTACGCATCTCTCACTCATAGGGCTTTTGATTTTTTTTTGTGTGTTTTTTTTTTTTCCAACTTGATGTATTAACACTTAGTTCTTTAGCCCTGGGACAATTACTAACTTGATAGAATCATCACAGACTGGACCCGAAGGCAGCCTGCCTCTCATAGGGCTGTTGTCTGAGAGAATCCCACACTGACCTTCAGCTTGGCTGACCACCAGGTCCTGTAGGGATCTGGACAAAGTTCACTACCCAGTGAATTCTGCTACTGTCTTTACTATTGAATCTAGAAGATGGATCATGGTTTTCTCTGAAAGTTTGGTCTCAATGCTTTTGTTAGGAAGGGAAGGGAAGAGTGGAGTGACTCTAAAATGGATGTAACTGGGGCTTAATTTCAAAGGTCACAGATCTGGCCATCAGATGCCAAAATGAATGTAAGATCAACTTCCCCATAGGCAGCATTAAGATAGGAAATTGTGCAGAACTGTTGCATGATGCTTGGGCCTTTTAGATTAAGGATATAAATAGGGGTTGGAGTGGAATGAGGAGGTACCATGGATGGATTTCTTTGGAGAGAAATGCTGTTTTGTCGTGAGCCCCCCTCTTTTGCGGGGAGAGGTGAAGGTACTTCCATTTCAAATCTAGCGAGGGGCTTCCATTGCACCCACTGGCGAGCTTGACCTGTTCTCCCTGCCCTAGAGAAACATAGGGGAGGTATCTGTGTTCACAAGCGAGAGAACGCAAGTGCTGTGGCCCAGAACTGAAGTGGTTGTGCTGGGGTGAACTTGCAGGAATTCCCATGAGCCAGGGAGAAAGAGCTGGCTTGGATCTGCCTGAATCCTACCCAAGATGGCTCTTGCCAAAAGGAAGGGCACTCCAACAGTGAGGATAGCAGACCCCCAGGAAAGCAGAAGCCGAGGGGGCCTGAAAGCTGCCGGATAGAGGAAATCTGCATCCCTTACCCTGTGGGATTACAATTGTAGTCGTCCATGGGGGCCCCCTCCCCAAGTCTTCAGAAGACCCCCCAAAGGAAAGAACCAGTGTTAAACAGTTGCCAGTCTAGCTGAGGGAAGAGCCAGTTTCAGGAAGCGATTTCCTGTTCGCTACCACACCTCCGCCCTGTACCGGAGGAGAGGTAGAGAAGAAGCCGGAAGTGCCCTGCCCAACAGCTTCTTCGTGAAAATTAGGGAAAAGGCTATGAATGTGAGTGGCGGCCCTCCCCCCAACGTTGTTCAGCACCCAGTTTGCACAATCGTAAATGGTGATCCTGAGACAAAACCAACCACATCGCTTTTTGCCACCGTAAGAAAATAGATTTGAACCGGGGGATGTCGGGGGGAGGAGGTATATTTGGTGTATTTTATGCTGAATCAAGTTAAAAGTTTTAATTAATATCTTGGACTGGACATTCAAATCATTCAGTTGATTTGTATTTGCAACTTATGGACACTAGGAGAGTGTATAACTCAAGAAGGAATAAAAAAGTTTTCATCCGGGGCAGGGAAATAGTATGCTCATGAAATTAATTTTAAAATGTCATTGGGTGACAAAAATAAAGTTGCGTTTTGATTGCAACTCAATTTGTGCTTATTTAACGTACGAAGGAGGAAGAAAGGAGAGACAGAAATATTTAGTGAGTTGAATTGAATGAATTTACCCTACAGGTTTGAACAATTGTCTATATCAGAAAAATAGCAAACAGGTTTAACTCATGTACTGGGACTTTTTTTAAGTTGAAGAATTACAAGCAATGGATTCCAGGTGAAGGGAGATAAACTTGGACCCCTGGAAAGAGCCCAATTGATGTTGCTGGGAGAGTGAAGATGAGGTTCTCTAGGGAATGGAATTGTCACACTAAACATAACAAATATAGATCATGGCTCAAGACCATCATCTTCATTGTGGGAACTGGTGGGTTGATAAATATCCTATTTGGTAGAGGACTTTGAGGAAAGGTCTGCAAGGAGAATGTAACTGCTGGCACTTAGTTCTTTTGCTGCTGGCAACCAGATACTGAGATCCCTCGTAAACACTGGGTACGTGGCTAACCTAATTAAAGGGAGCCCTTACGTAAGACATCAAGACTAACACCAGGTGCTTGGCTGGATTTGCCCAAGGTTCACTACCTAGGACTGGTTTGTGATATCTGAAGACATTTTTTAATGCTCCAGTCTTTGAAAACAACAAAAGGAATTAGCTGAGGACAAAAACATAGCTATGGATGAGTGATACACAGTCTGCTTAAAAAAAAAAAAAGAGCATTCACATGTATGTGAATAAGAAATATAATATACGTTACAGATGTTTTTGCTTAAATATCAATTCCTTCTCAAGATTTTGGCAAACTCTTCTAGCCATGAGTGCCTAATCTCAAATCTGATTCTAGCCCACTTTTTCCAAATCCTGCCCTTCTGGTCCTGGCCTGTGTTTACTGCTAGAATTTCACACTGATCTTTATCTCTCAAGGCCACCATGCTGCAGCACATTCTTTTTTTTTTTTTAATTAACTTATTTATTTTTTTGGCTGTGTTGGGTCTTCATTTCTGTGCGAGGGCTTTCTCTAATGGCAGTGAGCGGGGGCCACTCTTCATCGCGGTGCACAGGCCTCTCACTGTCGCGGCCTCTCTTGTTGCGGAGCACAGGCTCCAGACGCACAGGCTTGGTAGCCATGGCTCACAGGCCCAGTCGCTCCGCGGCATGTGGAATCTTCCCAGACCAGGGCTCGAACCCGTGTCCCCTGCATTGGCAGGCAGATTCTCAACCACTGCGCCACCAGGGAAGCCTCTGCGGCACAGTCTTATGCAGCTACTCTGGCCTTGTCTTTTCTTGGCCTCAGGCTTTTCCATTCTGGGCTTGCTTTTGCTCACATTTTCTTCCATATTTTGCCCTCTGCATGGCCTCTGAAGGCTTTTTCTTAGGCACCTGCTCACGAAAGCCAAATCTTCAGCCTTCAGATCTCTAAAGAAGTATATCCCAACCTTTTACTAATCATAGAACACCAAGAAAATGATATTTTTGTTTCCCACTGTAGATATGGAGCCCAGCGGAGGCTGCGGGTGACTAGCTCAGGGCTCCAGCCACTTGAAGACTGAGGGATCAGTGTCTTAGGGTTCCCTTGCAGGGATCTTCTGCTCTAGGCAAGCCTGCCTTGGTCACGTAGCTATGAGCTTAATGTCTGTGCTGGTTTTCTAGCTCTTTTTGGTCCCGCTTACCTCCCTGACTGCAGTGGACTCTGCTGTCCCGCTCCGTTCAGCCTAGCCTCTCAGCCAGCTCTGGCTTCACACGGCCTGTACCCTTGCTACTCTGAGGGTGGGCCCCAGGCCACCACTGTAGACGTCCCCTGGGAGCTTGTTGGTCATGCAGAATCTCAGGTCACACTCAGACCTACTGATCAGGAATCTGTATTCTTTTTCCTACCCTTCTGGTCATATACCTACAGTTTATTCTAATTGCCTTTCCCCTCCCTATCAAACTACCACTGGCATTTTTCACAGAACTAGAACAAAAAATCTCACAATTTGTATGGAAACACAAAAGACCCCGAATAGCCAAAGCAATTTTGAGAACGAAAAATGGAGCTGGAGGAATCAGGCGTCCTGACTTCAGACTATACTACAAAGCTACAGTAATCAAGACAGTATGGTACTGGCACAAAAACAGAAATATAGATCAATGGAACAGGATAGAAAGCCCAGAGATAAACCCACGCACATATGGTCACCTTATCTTTGACAAAGGAGGCAGAAATATACAGTGGAGAAAGGACAGCCTCTTCAATAAGTGGTGCTGGGAAAACTGGACAGCTACATGTAAAAGTATGAGATTAGATCACTCCCTAACACCATACACAAAAATAAGCTCAAAATGGATTAAAGACCTAAATGTAAGGCCAGAAACTATCAAACTCTTAGAGGAAAACATAGGCAGAACACTCTATGACATAAATCACAGCAAGATCCTTTTTGACCCACCTCCTAGGGAAATGGAAATGAAAACAAAAATAAACAAATGGGACCTAATGAAACTTAAAAGCTTTTGCACAGCAAAGGAAACCATAAACAAGACCAAAAGACAACCCTCAGAATGGGAGAAAATATTTGCAAATGAAGCAACTGACAAAGGATTAATCTCCAAAATTTATAAGCAGCTCATGCAGCTTAATAACAAAAGAACAAACAACCCAATCCAAAAATGGGCAGAAGACCTAAATAGACATTTCTCCAAAGAAGATATACAGAGTGCCAACAAACACATGAAAGAATGCTCAACATCACTAATCATTAGAGAAATGCAAATCAAAACTACAATGAGATATCATCTCACACCAGTCAGAATGGCCATCATCAAAAAATCTAGAAACAATAAATGCTGGAGAGGGTGTGGAGAAAAGGGAACCCTCTTACACTGTTGGTGGGAATGTAAATTGATACAGCCACTGTGGAGAACAGTACGGAGGTTCCTTAAAAAGCTACAAATAGAACTACCATATGACCCAGCAATCCCACTACTGGGCATATACCCTGAGAAAACCATAATTCAAAAAGAGTCATGTACCAAAATGTTCATTGCAGCTCTATTTACAATAGCCCAGAGATGGAAACAACCTAAGTGTCCATCATCGGATGAATGGATAAAGAAGATGTGGCACATATATACAATGGAGTATTACTCAGCCATAAAAAGAGACGAAATTGAGCTATTTGTAATGAGGTGGATAGACCTAGAGTCTGTCATACAGAGTGAAGTAAGTCAGAAAGAGAGAGACAAATACCGTATGCTAACACATATATATGGAATTTAAGAAAAAAAAAATGTCATGAAAAACCTAGGGGTGAAACAGGAATAAAGACACAGACTTACTAGAGAATGGACTTGAGGCTATGGGGAGGGGGAAGGGTAAACGGTGACAAAGCAATAAAGAGGCATGGACATGTATACACTACCAAACGTAAGGTAGATAGCTAGTGGGAAGCAGCCGCATAGCACAGGGAGATCAGCTCGGTGCTGTGTGACCGCCTGGAGGGGTGGGATAGGGAGGGTGGGAGGGAGGGTGACGCAAGCGGGAAGAGATATGGGAACATATGTATATATATAACTGATTCATTTTGTTGTGAAGCTGAAACTAACATACCATTGTAAAGCAATTATGCTCCAATAAAGATGTTTAAAAAAAAAAAAAAAAAAAATAATTGCCTTTCCCCATTTGTCTGTCGGTATGTTTATCTTCTCTGGAAACAGAGTAATACAAGTTCTGTCTTTGAGAAAGAAAAATAGAAAACAGGAATATGAGTCTCCCTTTAAGAAGGAAATCAGTTTAAATAGGAAAACTCTGAAGGAAACACTCGAACCATTTATTTCAGCACCACTTGTAAATTGCTTTCTTTTCTGTTTGCTGATAAGAAGAACCAAAGGATCCAATATATTTTTTACCTTCAAGAGCTAAATATTTACTCATTACTCAGATGGAGACAAGGTCTTGATTAACTTGGTTTTACTATTCTAGGTGGCAGTTCTTTGTCATTCGGTGTAGAATGGTAAGCAGTCTCTTGATGTCAAACTTACTCATCTGATATGTAAACTTACCATGTGTTTGTGCCCTTCAGGAACCATGAAGTATGTTTTAGGTAATTATAAGAAGTCACAAAACATGACTGGTATAGGAGGTAATAATGGTTAACTGTACTTGTTAGTCAGTTTGGATATAACTGAACTTAAACCTTCCCAAGAGTTTTAAAGTCTGTTCCTGCCAAAAGCTAAGTTCCCTAACACTCTCAAAACCATGTTCTAAGTTCTGGTATGTGAAACACCAGTTCTCTGTCTCCCCTTGTGTAGTGGTTAATATAAAATTTAAAAAGACAAAGCTCTGTTTATTCTTTAGTTCTACACATTCAGCACACTGATCCTATCATCTTCGGCAGGAAAAAATATCTTTGAGACAGAGCATTGTTAAGAAGACTGTCCCTCTTCCCACCAAACTAAATTTATTATATTTTACTGTTTCCTTTAATTAATTTTTATTTTCATTTTTTTGCTGTACGCGGGGCTCTCACTGTTGAGAGCACAGGCTCCGGACGCGCAGGCTCAGCGGCCATGGCTTATGGGCCCAGCCACTCTGCGGCATGTGGGATCTTCCCAGACCGGGGCACAAACCCGTGTCCCCTGCATCGGCAGGCAGACTCTCAACTACTGCGCCACCAGGGAAGGCCCTACTGTTTCCTTTTATAAACTTTCTCCTCTGTCTGTTCAGAACCAGTGTTTAGAGCCAAATTCTGCTCTCTATAACTGATAGAAATTATGTTTATGGCTAAAGAAATGACATATTATTTTTTAAAGCTTTATGAATAATCCCATCTTCCTAGGTTACTTGTACTACTCTGTAAGGGAAATTCTATAGATATGCACCAAGATGCTGTTGAATGAGGAAACATGACCTTAGGGCCAGCGTAGCCATTTAGAAGGAAACCAGATGTGGAGCTGGGCCCGGCTTGGACACCCACAGTGCACGTGAGTGCCTGTATCGCATGAAAAGTCAATGCCACGAACCCTCCATCTGGAACGCTTGCCAGTCTCTTTTGAAAAAGTTGGGACATTTATTGCTCCTTTAGGTTTTAGACTTCCATTGTGATTGAGGGATGAGTGTTTATGGATACAGTTGTTATTTTTTCCTCCCTTCTTTGGAAGTAATACAGCATAGTGGAAAGAAGAAGGAATTTGGGCCAAACATCTGGCTTGGGATCTTAGCTTTACCGCTTATACTGTGTGACACTGGGGTTATTATTTAACCTCTGTGCCTCATTTGTTAAATGGAATAAAAACAAGGCTGCTGTGAGGATTAAATAACATAATACATGTAAAGCACTGAGAACGATGCCTGGCATTACTGAGAGCTCAATCAGTGGGTTTTTTTCCTCTCCCTTTCATCTGCCTCTCTCCCCCTGTTTCTTGGCACATGGATATAAATTTTTTTATTGAAGTACAGTTGATTTACAATATTATATTAGTTTCAGGCATACAGCATAGTGATTCAATATTTTTATAGATTATACTTCATTTATAGTTATTACAAAATATTGGCTATATTCCCAACATACACAATATATAATATATGTATAATATATGTAACTTATGTATATATTGTACTGTAAAATATATCCCTGTGGCTTATCTATTTCATTGTACCTCTTAATTTTCTACCCTTACATTGCTCTTCCCCCCTTGTCTCTCTCCACTGGTAACCAGTAGTTTGTTCTCTATGTCTGTGGGTCTGATTCTGTTTTGTTATATTCATTCGTTAGTTTTAGTTTTTAGATTCCACATATAAGTGATATCATACAGTATTTGTCTTTCTCTGTCTGACTTATTTCACTAAGCATAATACCCTCCAGGTCCATCCAGGCGCATGGACATTTTAAGAAAGCAGATGAAAATGGGGCCCAGCACAGCTCTCCCTCTTTGTATTTTCTAGTATCAGTGTTCTCCACCTTTGGACCACCTTCTTTCTCTTCCATCACTGCATACCCTCGCAGAGTGATTTCATTTGTTTCCATGGTATTAACTACTTACTAGTCATATGTTGGTGACTCTCAGATACTCTTCCTCTCTCCTGAACTCCAGATCCACCTTTCCATCTACTCACTAGATACCCAGCAGACCCAGATGCCATTCAAATGGAACTCATTATCTTCCCTATCACTTGCAACATTATATTTAAATTCTTTTAATCAGTATATTTTGCTGAATTGGCTCCATGATCTTTTGAGGGCAGAGATTTTTTCTTATTTAATTTTGAATCTTTCATGTTCAGAACAGAACTTTCTTTCATGTTCAGAACTTTTTATCTGAAAAAAAGTCTTTATTTTACTTCTTATTTTGAAAGATATTTTGCTGGCTGTAAAATTCTGGGTTGAGGGGTTTTCCTCCCAGTACTTTAAAGATATATCTCCATTTGGCTTGCATAGTTTCTGACAAGAAGTCTCTGTAATTCTTACCTTTGTTTCTCTGAATGAAATATGTCCTTTTTCTCTGGCTACCTTCAAGATTTTCTTTTTCTGTTTGGTTCAGTATGTTTCAATATGATGTGTCTGTTGTGCTTTTGGGGACGTGTCTATCTTGCTTGGGAATTCTCTGAGATTTTTGGATCTATGGTATGATATATTTCATTATTTTTGAAAAATTCTTAGCCATTCTTTTTTCAAATAGTTCTTCTATTATATTCATTTCCTCTTCTCCTGGATTTTAAAATATCTATCTATATCTATCTATCTATCTATGATCACTGATATAGTCCCATACCTCTTGGATGCTCTGTTGTGTTTGCTTGTTTCATTCTTTTTCTTCTGTATGTTTCAGTTTGGGTAAATTGCTACTGATTTACCTTTCAGTTCACCTTTTTCTTTCCTTGACTCTCAATTCTATTGATGATATCATCAAAGGCACTCTTCATTTCTGTTACTGTGTGTGGGTGTATTTACTTTCTAAGTATTTTTATTTGATTATTCTTATCATTTCCATGTCTCTGATAAAATTTTCCATTTGTTCATGCATGCCATCTAGCTTTTCCACTAGAGCCTTTAAAATATTAATCACAGTAATTTTAATTCCCTGTCTGGGTCACCTCTTGGTTTGGTTCTATTGATTACTTTGTCTTTTGACAGTAGATTTTTTTCTTGCCTTTGTGTGTATCTATATATCTCATAATTTTTTATTGAATGCTGCCCATTGTATGTAGATCAGTAGAGCATGAGGTATATAGTATTCGTGCCTGAAAATGGGCACACAATTTCTTCTGCTAGACCATTAGTGTATGTATGTGTTGGGGGGGTGAGTCGGGAAGGATGAGTCAGTTTAGTTAGGAGATGAGCTGAATTTAAGTGCTCTTGTTGCTATTATTATGTTCTACGTATCAGTACCATCAACTTCAAATTCCTCTGATGTTAACCTTCCTAGGGTGGGAGCTGTGGTGCCAGAGAGTTTTCCTCAATGTTCCTGCTCTACTTTTAGCTTTCTGATTTCCTTGTGCACCTGTGCCACAAAGGGTCTCTCTTCATGCTCTTTTCCCTAAGTGGTAGACTACGGTTGTTTCTTACTTGATACTTGCTAGTTGGTGGGGGGCGGAGTCAGGAGTTTTCCTCTGTTATCCTGGTCTATTTCTGGTCTTAGGTCTTCTGTGTCAGCATTTTAGCTTGGAGATTCAGTCATCCTACTCCTTCCCAAGGAAGACAAACCCTGTCTTATATGTCTGGCAGATCTTGTGTGGGAGGGAGTTTCCTACTTCTCCACCAGTGATAGGAGACCTTTAATTGTATCGACATGGTATCCTGGGCCCAGGACTGTTTCCTGTCCTTCCCTCAGGGAAGCGTTCTTTTTCTTTTATGCTTTCCCCAGCTACAGTGGATCTTCGCATGTTCCTTGGGGGCAACAGAGTTTGCTGCCCCACACTTAGTCACTTAAGGCTTTAGTCTGGAGAGGTGAAGGATCTGGGCAGGGTTTTATGTTTTTCTTCCTAGAGTCACAGTGTCAGAGCTGGGGTGGGTATGGGGAGGTAGTGTGATCTTCCTTTCCTCCCCCAACCAGTCTTTTGCTGGTGCTTGCCATTGGCTGAACCCAGCCAGAAGCCAGGTGAAAAGGGAACCTGGCAAATTCAATCCACAGGGGTCGGCCTCCCAGGACAAGAGCAGAGCAGGGAGGGTTGGGGATTGGAAGTGCAGGTGCAGGAGTGGAGAATAACCAGTGCGCATATGCATCTTTTATAATAATAATATGAAAATAAAAATAATAAGAAAGTCAGAAGTTGAGACAGTATCCAAAGGGATGGGCCACTGGATCTGGTTGGATTGGGAAAGATACAGAGATAGAAAGAATCTAATGCAGTAGGAGATGAAGTAGAGGTCCAGGCCCTGGAGGCCTTAGTGAGGAGAAGGTTGATGAAATGGGAGTGAAAAATTGAAGGAGCTGGAAGGATCAAACAGTATGCTTAGGGAGGAAGATGGAATCTAGAGTTTATAAGATTCTGTCAGAATTGAAAGCATGGCCATAAGTAAGGATGGCTGAAGTGGGTTGTGAGAATCAAAGGATTGGTGAAGCCAGGATATTGGATGGGTAGTTTGCTTAGATCTTGATGGAATCGAGGATAATAATAGCACGGAACTGGAGAGCAGAAATCTGGCACCTGACATTGTCCTCAGGAAATGCGGGGATGGAAAGAGAGATCTGATGTCAGTGACAAGGAGAGAAGGAGACAGGTATAACCTGTGTGTGAAAAGAGCTGTTTTTATATTACTATTACTGCTTCTACTCTTACTATTACTGTTACCACTATGACGAGTATGCTACTGTTATACTCAGGCCAACTTCCAGATAATAGTATGTGTTTTGTGGTCTGAAAACATTAGTGGGGGAGCTGGGAGAGTTTTGACATGCTCCTTCTGGCTCGGTAGTTCCACCACCCTCATGCATTTCCCACAGTATGCTCCGGCCACTTTGAGCTTGCTTTTCTTAAATGGTGGCCATTTAAGTTGTTTTCACATTTCTCAATGCCATAAACAATTCTGTGCTGAACTTCTTCACGTATATAGACATTTCACACAGTATGCTCTGGCCACTTTGAGCTTGCTTTTCTTAAATGGTGGCCATTTAAGTTGTTTTCACATTTCTCAATGCCATAAACAATTCTGTGCTGAACTTCTTCACGTATATAGACATTTCACACAGTATGCTCCGGCCACTTCGAGCTTGCTTTTCTTAAATGGTGGCCATTTAAGTTGTTTTCACATTTCTCAATGCCATAAACAATTCTGTGCTGAACTTCTTCACGTATATAGACATAGCTAACATTTATTACCAGGCTCTGTGTGGCACCCTGAGATGGCACCCATAATCCCTGGTCCTGGTATTGATGGCTTTGTGTCATTTCCTTGTCTTGAATGTGACCAGGGCCTGTGACTTACTTCTAACCAATAGAATACGACAAAGGTGATGGGATGTGATTATGTTACATTCCATAAAACTCACCCTTGCTAGCAGACTCATTCTAGACACTTTCTCCCTTGCTGGATTTGAAAGAGTAAGTGGTTATATTAGGAGATCCAAGAGGCACAGAGCTAAGGGAAGTATTTAGGAGGTGAGGATAACTGCCATTCAAAAGCCAACAAGAGACCCTTCTCCAGTTGAGCCGCTGGATGGAAACTGTCTGACACCTTGATTAAAGTTTTGCAGAGGACTCAGCTAAACCATGCCTAGACTCTCAACCCACAGAAACTGAGATAAGACATATATATTGTTTTAAGTAGCACACTTTGTGGTAATTTGTTATGCAGCAATAGAAAACTAATATTCTCTGTAATAAATACTTTGCAGATATTTTCTCAGTTGATTTTCACAGCAGCCTTAAGAGGTTTATGATATTATTCCAGTGTTTATAAATGAGGATTCTCAGGTTCAGGAAAGTTGAGAAACTTGCCCAGAGTCACACAGCAGGTAATGAGAAGGAATTTGAAGGCAGGCTTCCAACTCTAGAGCCCATGGTCTTAACCTGCCTTTGATAAGATTTCCAGATTCTTGGTTTTGGAGACACTGTACCGACCTTTCAAAAAGTTTGTATCAGTTTACAGTTTTACCAACAGTGGATAAGGGTACCTATTTCTCAACATTCTTGCCAGTATTGGTTATTTGTTTTAAACATGATAAATTTACAAGTAAGTAAAATCACAATTTCT